>NC_135813.1:33797325-34097325 GCF_964213995.1 Mustelus asterias | reverse complement strand
TGCGCATCTTTAGAATGTGGGAGAAAACCGGAGCACCCGGAGAAAACCCACGCAGACACGGGGAGAACGTGCAAACTCCACACAGACAGTGACCCGAGTCCCTGTCGCTGTGAGGCAGCAGTGCTAACCACTGTGCCACTGTCCCGCCCCCTTCTCAATGACAATTAGCTTTAAGGAGCCCCACTTGCTGTGGAGTAACATCACTTAACGTAAGATTGCCAGCCTGAAAATAAATAGTTTCTGGGAATCGCAGAGAAGACACCTCACATCCCAGTTGATCTGAATTAAGTTTGAAAGGTATAAAAAGGCACTTGTAGAAATACATTTTAATGTGCAAATATAATACAATATTGGGGGTTACCACCAGCCTTGGTTCAATGCTGCTTATCCTGAAGCTTTCCAGGCAAAAGAAATGTACGTATTATTATAAATGAGTCAACTGCCAATTAGATTCCTTGTGCTTACGGCTACAAAAGAAGAAACATATTCTCTATTCGTCATTACTTGATAGCACTGAAAAAAAATTCCCTTGCTTATTGTTCTTTCTCCCCCATTCATGAGGTGCCTGAATTTCACTGATATTGTTAATCCTGGGCCAGTGCTAATGTCATCTCGGGGGGAGCAGCGGGAAACACTTCCAGAGATAGTGCATAGTTTTGCCTCCCACCTTTAGGAAAATACTGAAGATTTCACTTATCCACCTCATTCGGTGAGCATTGATCAAACCATGTACTCATCCCACTCAATAAAGGACAGCACTAGTGATGCAATATTCAGAGTCACCATGTTGTCATCACAGTTGTTTATTGTTTCAGCTGTTTTTCTATATAGTCTTTTTTTAAAAAAGTATTTTCTGCAATGCAGCAATGGAGGTGGCAAGCTGCATTCTTGAACTGCGGTCGATCATGTGCTGAAGTTCCGAGGGTACTCTTCAGCAGGGAGTTCCAGAATGTTAACCTAGTAATGATGAAAGGCCAGCGATATATTTTTTGTTAATCATTGGACTTGGGTGGCGCTGGCTGGCCACAATTTATTGCCTATTCCTAGTTGCCCTTGTTCAGTGGCAGTTGAGAGTCAACCACATTGTTGAATGTTTATTTATTTGGGTCACAAGTAGGCTTACATTAATATGTTGGGAGGAAACTGGAGCACCCGGAGGAAACCCACTTAGACATGGAGAGAACATGCAGACTCTGGACAGACAGTGACCCAAGCTGGGAATCGAACACGGGTCCCTGGTGCTGTGAGGCAGCAGTGCTAACCACTATGTCAATGTGCTGCCACATTGTTATGGCTCTGGAGTCACATGTAGTCATGATGTGGAGATGCCGGCGTTGGACTGGGGTAAGCACAGTAAGAAGTCTCACAACACCAGGTTAAAGTCCAACAGGTTTATTTGGTAGCAAATACCATAAGCTTTCGGAGCACAGCTCCTTCGTCAGATGGAGTGGATATCTGCTCACAAACAGTGCCCTGACACAGAAATCAAGTTACAGAATACTAATTAGAATGCAAATCTCTAAAGCCAGCCAGGTCTTAAAGGTACAGACAATGTGGGTGGAGGGAGCATTAAGCACAGGTTAAAGATATGTGTATTGTCTCCAGACAGAACAGCTAGTGAGATTCTACAAGCCCAGGAGGCAAGCTGTGGGGGTTACTGATAATGTGACATAAATCCAACATCCCGGTTTAGGCCGTCCTCATGTGTGCGGAACTTGGCTATCAGTTTCTGCTCAGCAACTCTGCGCTGTCGTGTGTCATGAAGGCCGCCTTGGAGAACGCTTACCTGAAGATTCAAGGCTGAATGCCCGTGACTGCTGAAGTGCTCCCCCACAGGAAGAGAACAGTCTTGCCTGGTGATTGTCGAGCGGTGTTCATTCATCCGTTGTCGTAGCGTCTGCATGGTTTCCCCAATGTACCATGCCTCGGGACATCCTTTCCTGCAGCGTATCAGGTAGACAACGTTGGCCTTAGAGATCCTTAGAGCTGGCTTTAGAGATTCGCATTCAAATTAGTATTCTGTAACTTGATTTCTGTGTCTGTGCACTGTTTGAGAGCAGATATCCACTCCATCTGACGAAGGAGCAATGCTCTGAAAGCTTATGGTATTTTCTACCAAATAAACCTGTTGGACTTTAACCTGGTGTTGTGAGACTTCTTACGTCACATGTAGGCCAGACCAGGTAAAGACGGCAGATTTCATTCCCTAAAGGTCATACCAGATGGGTTTTTCCAACAATCGACAATGGTTTCATGGTGATCAGTAGATTCTTAATGCCAGATATTTTTTATTGAATTTTAATTCCACCATTGGCCATCAAACCCGGGGCCCCAAAACATTAGCTGAATTTTTGGAATAATAGTTGAGCGACAATATCACGAGGCCATCATGTCCCCTTCCAAGACAGAATGCTGTGAGATTTAATGGGGGTACGGACAGCCTGGGGTGAAGGCATTACAGAAGCAGTTGACCGTGGTTTGGCCTTGAACCCTACCCTGACTAGCACTTGCAGCAACTTCCTGTGGCTGGGATGATTGGTCCCCAGCTCCCACAACCATCTTCCTTCCGACTGAGTTTGATTCCAGCCACAATGCCTTGCTGTCAAGGGCAATCACTTTCACCTTACCTCTGGAGTTCAGCCGTGATGGCCATGTTAAGATCAGGCTGTAACAAGGCCTAAAGCTGAGTAATCCATGCTGAATCCAAACAAAGCAGCACTTGGCTTGTTACTGATGGATAAGTGCCACATCATAGCACTGTTAATGATACCTTCCATTATATTGTTGTTTATCCAGGGGGAACGGAGGCATTGTCTCGCATTTTCTGTTTTCAGCATCCGCTGTATTCTGCTTTCATTTGGTAATTGGTTGGGTTGAATTTGTAATGTTTCTGTTTTTGGACAAGACTTTCCTGGGCAATTTTTCATATTTGTTGGGTAGATAATAATGTTGTCATTATACTGGAACAACTTGGCGAAGGCTTCAACGAGTTCAGGAGGTCTAATCCTCCGCACCATCGCCAGGATGTTGCCAAGGGCAATCACAGCCTAACGTTCAGTTACACATTCAAACCAGGGCTCCCATTTTGATAGCATCAACACAAAATGGTTGGTACTAATAATGTTTCCCAACCTATCTATGAAAAAGGATGGCTGAGATGGTGTTACAGGGCTGTCACGATGATTTCTTATTGTATGTAAAACTATTGTTCCCCTCAAGTAGCCAGAGACGGAATGGTTTCACATGAATTTATTTAAAGACCATAGATTTAGGACTCTGAAGTCATTCAGAGTGAAAAGTTCAGAAATACATAAGCAATTATAGTACAAATAATTGAATACAAGTAATTAGCATATACCAATAAAAGTCTGGGAGTTATCTCTATCCACTCACTAATTAATTAAGGTTACATCACATAAAAAGTACAGTTTACAAAAGGAACCACAATCACCTTACACTTGCTTAATTATAATATCCAATTGGCATGAGATTTTTAATTGCTTCAATTGAGCATTGTTTTCCATTATCTTTTAAACATCCCAGCTATGTCTGGATGTTAGAGCATGAATCAACTTCCTTGTCCAAAAGGCCTTATCCCAACATAGTATCTTCCTCCCTTTCTTAGCTGAAAGTCAGGTGTCTGAAACTGGCTGCTTACTATCCTGCTGCTAAATGTTGTGTCGGCTTTTGTCATTTGTCTCTGTTAACCCTTTTCACTGGACACAGTTATTAATACGGCGGCTATTTTTGCTCCATAATTATTAGCACGGGTATTAGAAACATAGAAACATAGAAACCCTACAGTGCAGAAGGAGGCCATTCGGCCCATCGAGTCTGCACCGACCACAATCCCACCCAGGCCCTCCCCCCACATATTTTACCCGCTAATCCCTCTAACCTACGCATCCCAGGACTCTAAGGGACAATTTTTAACCTGGCCAATCAACCTAACCCGCACATCTTTGGACTGTGGGAGGAAACCGGAGCACCCGGAGGAAACCCACGCAGACACGAGGAGAATGTGCAAACTCCACACAGACAGTGACCCGAGCCGGGAATCGAACCCGGGACCCTGGAGCTGTGAAGCAGCAGTGCTAACCACTGTGCTACCGTGCCGCCCCAGATGGTTTTGCAATGTTAGCTGTTCACGTGAGATTCTCAAGAGCAATAGGAAAAGTAAGCCAAAAATAGGTGGATTTTGTGTTCGAGTTGAGAAGAGAATCGAATCCATTATCTAGACCAAAATTACTGGAAATGGATTGTGAACCAAAGTGAACTGAATGGGGAATACACGTAATGTAGTTTCAAGAATTGTTTACTTTCTGTTTTCATTTTTCAAAGATATTTGTTTACTCGGGTCACACTTCATTTATTTTTCCAGTCATGGCTGTGAATTTACACATTCTGTGTGGAAACAATGGCAAACCATTCTTGAATATATATGAAACATTTGTGAATTAATTTAACCAAATTAATGAGTTGTTTGTGCATTTTTTAGAATTCATAGAATCCCTACAGTGCAGAAGGAGGTCATTCGGCCCGTCGAGCCTGCACTGACAACAATCCAACTCTGGTCCTATCTCCCGAACCCCACATATTTACCCTACTAATCCCCCTGACATCCCCCCAACATTGGCAATGCGAAATTGCTCCTCAATCAACCTAACCCACACATTTTTCCACAACCTAACCCACACAAATTCCCCTCCAATTCGATTTTCAAGTTTGCTGACGACACCACCGTCGTGGGTCGGATCTCAAACAATGACAAGACAGAGCACGGGAATGAGATAGAGAATCTGATGAACTGGTGCGGCAACAATAATCTCTCCCTCAATGTCAACAAAACGAAGGAGATTGTCATCTTCTTGAGGAAGCGTAAAGGAGAACATGCCCCTGTCTACATCAATGGGGACGAAGTAGAAAGGGTCGACAGCTTCAGGTTTTTAGGTGTTCAGTTCACCAACAACCTGTCCTCACCACCCCCCCCATGCTGACACTATAGTTTAAAAAGCCCACCAACGCCTCTACTTTCTCAGAAGTCAAAGGAAATTTGGCATGTCAGCTACGACTCTCACCAACCTTTACAGATGCACCAGAGAAAGCATTGTTTCTGCTTGCATCAGTGCTTGGTATGGCTACTGTTCTGCCCAAGACTGCAAGAAACTACAAAAGCTCGTGAATGTAGCTCAATCCATCACGCAAACCAGCCTCCCATCCATTGACTGTCTTCACTTCCCGCTGCCTTGGCAAAGCAGTCAGCATAATTAGGGAGCTCACGCACCCCGGACATTCTCGCTTCCACCTTCTTCCTTCGGGAAAAAGATACAGAGGTCTGAGGTCACATACCAACCGACTCAAGAACAGCTTCTTCCCTGCTGCCGTCAGACTTTTGAATGGACTTACCTTGCCTTAAGTTGATCATTCTCTACACCCCAGCTATGGTTGTAACACTACATTTTGCACTCTTTCATTTCCTTCTCTATGAACGGTATGTCTTGTCTGTATAACGTGCAAGAAACAATACTTTTCACTGTATGTTAATACATGTGACAATAATAAATCAAATCAAATCAAAAACATTTTTGAACTGTGGGAGGAAACCGGAGCACCCGGAGGAAACTCACGCAGACACGGGGAGAAAGTGCAAGCTCCACACAGACAGTGACCCAAGCTGGGAATCGAACCCAGGTTCCTGGTGCTGTGAGGCAGCAGTGCTAACCACTGTGCCACCATGCCGCCCTGTACTGTACTATAATTACTTATGTTTTTCTGGGACTTTCTTCAGCATTCATGGCTCCTTTTAGATTTGCGGACAGACCTGATGATGAGTATTAGTATTCCCAAGATCACAGTAAATGTAAACTGTTGATGGAATAATTTGAAATGTTGAATGATCACAAAGTTAAGTTAACACAGCCCTCAGCCAGTTAATTTCTTGTTACAATTTTTCAATTCCTCTCCAGAACTAGATGTTGACACAGTCATTTATTTTTGTAACTGTGCCGTTACACATTTTGTGCCTTCCCCTACCCTGGGCTGAGTCTTTTGACAGACTTTGGGAAAAATTGTAAATGATCCCACCTTAGGGAAAAAGGCGCAGGATCAGATAGACCACCTGTTTTATGTTCCACACAATTTCACTTTCCACTGAACGGGATAGACTTTGCTGCACATTGTGAATGGAACCGCTCGATCTCATAATGGCTCTGATACTTCACAAAGCTCGCCCCCAGTGGTGAACCATTGTTGGTTCCCACCAGGTAGTGCTGAGCCATGGTCTGGCCAGTACTATGAGTCTGTAGATATGTTACTGTTGGGGTTAGGGTTGGGCTGTTCTACCTGTTAATATAGTCCTATGGTACACCCCAGTTGGCTCCGCCTCCTGGGAGAGGTATAAAGGTCACTGCTCTGCCTGGTGACCCTTTAGTCTGGGATTGTATACTGCATATAGTAGCTCTGTTATTGTTGGCAATAAAAGCCTTTATTTCCCGAGTACATCCAGCCTCTCGTGTGTTATATCGCGCATCACCCCCCCTGCCAGATATTGCTGATGGGGAAATCAGGGAAGAGCAGGTGTGACCTGAAGGTGGTGGGAGAATTGGGAGAAGCACAGGGAATAGAAATCTCAGCATGAGGTGAGGAATGGTGAGGGTTGTAAACAAAGTAGAACTTGGGTTTAAAAAGCACTCCATGTGATCAAAGAACAGTACAGCACAAGAACAGGCCTTTGGCCCTCCAAGCCTGCGCCGATCATGATGCCTGCCTAAAACAAAACCATATGCACTTACGGAGTCTATCCTTCCAGTCCCATCCTAGTCATGATTTTTAGGCACCCCAAAGTACTTTAACATGAAAACAAATGTATTAAAACTGTGAGCACTGTTGCAATGCGGGAAAAACTGGCAACTTTATAAAAGTCTTGCAAACAACAATCAGATAATCAGCATCTCTGCCAGGGCTGCACTCACTTGGTATCAAACTGTATGATGACTCTGGCTTGAACTCGTGACCTTTGGACTCAGATGTAGTAGCCAAAGACGGGATCCAGGCTGACGAGTAGAATATCAGCATGACCTTAGTGGAGGGCAGAATAATGTTAGTACACGGCAACATCATATTAGACACAAATAATAATGACCAGATAGTCTGTTTTTGTGATGTTGATTGAGGGAGTATTGACCAAAACACTTGCCCAAAATAGTGCCACGAGATGTCATATCCACTGTTGCGTCTAATTTTGTGAATAGGATACTTTTAGCTACTTTGGCATGACTCTCATCCACTGATGCCATCTCGTGGTGGTGCCCTTCTCTCCATTTTTCCGGGCTTCTATTTTATTGGTCTTTCCCTCTTCTGGTCTACATATTGAACAGTTTCGCTCATTCATTTCCAAGGGACCTAATTTTCCCAACGAACAAACACTATACTTCATCATACAAGCTCAGTTTTCCTTGTGATTCTTACAGCCTTATAGGTTGCATCTTCTGTCATTTGCAAGAAACCTGAGAGAACTTCATCAACGAACCCATCTACAGTGCGATCACGTATCAATTCATCCCTCAATATTCCGTAGAAGCAATGCAGAGAAGGTTCACTCAGCTGATCCTTGGGCTGTCTTATGAGGAAGGGCTGAGCAGGTTAGGTCTGTATCTGATAGAATTTAGAAGAATGAGAGGTGATCTTGTTGAAATAAAAAGGATCGTGAGGGGACTTGGCAGGGTGGATGCTGAAAGGATGTTTCCTCTTATCAGAGAGACCAGAACTTGTGGACGTGGTTTAAAAATAAAAGGTCTCCCATTTAAGACAGAGACGAGGAGAATTTTTCTCTCTCGGAGGGTTATTAGTCTTGGAAATCTTTTCCCCAGAGAGCAGTGGGGGCAGGATAACTGAATGTTTTTATGGCTGGGTTAGATAGATTCTTAACTGCCAAGGGAGTCAAGGGGTATAGGGAGTAGACAGAAAAGTAGAGGCCATAATCAGACCACCCATGATCCATGGTGGAGCCGGCTCAAGCTCCACGTTTGTATGTTCATATGTATCAGTGCAACGCACCTGCAGATATCCTGTGGGTGTGAACAACATGAGATACATGTTTTATATCTATCTCCTTAGCTTGCTAGCTTTATAACCATCCTGTAGTACGTATTGTTTTGTTAGGCAGATTACCATGGGTCTAATCGAAGCAAAGTATTGCAGATGCTGGGAATCTGAAATAAAGCAGAAAATGTTGGATAATCTCAGCAGGCCTGGCAGCATCTGAATAGAGAGAGAGTTAGCCTTTCTAGTCCATATCACCCTTCTGCAGAACTGGGTCGAGGTCTGGTGCAGATCTTTTGTGCTACTCATTGTAAGTGTTGGTTCATTCCCTGAGAAAGCGAGAGTCAATTTTTCAGAAATACCATTGAAAAAGTTTCCATTATTTTCATGAATTTCCATATGGAACTTTTTAATGGGTTCTATTTTGTCATGAATCCACAACAGATGTCAACTGAATTGACACCAATGTCAGCTATGCGTTTTATGAAAAGGCTTGTTTACACAGCCCAGAGAGCAAGTCATTGCTATGGATTCAGTTGGTATACATCTGATAATAACATATCAGTTAACTTCTAAGTGGGCCATTCATCATATATAATCTTAGTTGTTGTTTATTGGCAATTTACATTTTGATTTAATGAGAATAATTATGGTCGTCTTCTGAATATCAACCGGAGCTTTTTTTTATAATATCCAACGGTATAATCTTGTCATTATAATCAACTTCCATCATCTGTAAGAGAAGCAGTGAGGTGTTCAAAACCAGTTTATGATTCCACTAACTTGGTTTTGGTGCCACCTTGTGGCTTGGAAGAATCCCTTACTCCCTGGTTTATTGATAAACCTGGGATTGGACAGCAAAGCTGCATGGTTAAAGTTAACTTTTTTGATTTGATTTATTATTGTCACATGTATTGGTATAGAGTGAAAAGTATTGTTTCTTGCACACTATACAGACAAAGCATACCGTTCATAGAGAAGGAAAGGAGAGAGTGCAGAATGTAACGTTACTTTCCTTTCTGTGCATTTTCCTTCATTTCATATGTGATGCCGTGAGTTTATTTTTGATTCAGTGATTTCTTTATTGGAGAAATTAAAAGTTAAGTCAATAATTCCTCTCCCAGTAAAGTGCAAAATGACACTGATTTGTACTGGCATCTTTTTTTTCATGGAACATGGCCATCGCTGGCTGGCCAGCATTTATTGATGTGGAGATGCCGGCGTTGGACTGGGGTAAACACAGTAAGAGTTTTAACAACACCAGGTTAAAGTCCAACAGGTTTATTTGCTACCAAATACACCTGTTGGACTTTAACCTGGTGTTGTTAAAACTCTTACAGCATTTATTGCCCATCCCTAATTGCCCAAGGGCAGTTGAGAGCCAACCACATTGCTGTGGCTCTGGAGTCACATGTAGGCCAGGCCAGGTAAGAAGAGCCGATTTCCTTCCCTAAAGGACATTAGTGGACCAGGTGTGATTTTCCGACAATCGACAACAGTTTCATGGTCATTAGTAGATTCTTAATTCCAGATACTTTTTAAATTGAATTCAAATTCCATCATCTGCCGTGGCAGGATTTGAATCCGGGCCCAAGACAATAGCTGAGTTTCTGGATTAATAGTATAGCGATAATACCACTAGACCATTGCCTCCCCACATCTTGTAGTGATGTCCTTGACGGAAGTTCTTCCTAAACCATGAATTGGTCCAGAAACCTTGAGATACAATGCAAAATTTTAATGCATTTTGGAAAGCTAGGTCTTTGACAGATAAACAATGACAATGAGGCATAGAGAGGCAGTGCAATCTTCTATACAAACAGCATTATTTTTACTTCGGCGTAAAGCTTATTACGTCATATCAGCATTAGATCTCTTGGATTATGTTATTGTGTGGTGAGCTTATTTTGGCTTCATGTGATGTGTTATGGGTTCTATTCTTGGCTTTCTTCTCTGTGACATTTAGCTGGTATCTTTGCTGATATTATCTGAAAACGTGGGCTGACCTCTTCCATTAATTCAAAGATTTAAGCTAGACCCTCTTAGTGCCTGCCAGATGGCAAGACCTGGATGAGCTAATGGTTGACGAAATTGATAGCATCATCTCTAGCTCCCACTAGCAACTTAATGCCTATTGGCTTTGTATATGTCATTCTTCATAGAACAGAATCATAGAATCCCTAGGCTGCAGAAGTGGCCATTCGGCCCATCAAGTCTGCACCAACTCTCTAACAGTATTTCACATAGGTCCTACCCCCCGTAAGTTGCCACGTTTCCCATGGCTAATCCGTCTAATCTATACATTTTGGGACGCTAAGGGTCAATTTACCATGGCCAAACTGCACATCTTTGGACTATGGGAGGAAACCAGAGCACCCACTTGAGACCCACACAGGCACGGAGAGAATGTGCAAACTCCACATAATCACCCAAGGCCAGAATGGAACCCAGGTCTCTAAGGTTGTGAGGCAGCAGTGCTAACCTCTGTGCCATCGTACCGCCCACGTCTTACCAGCTGCCACTTCATTTTGACCAGCCTTTGCCAGCCTAGTGCAGGCTATGTCAGTCTTGCCATTGGTCACAATTGGACTTGCATGAAATTAGGATTTGCAGGGCCTAAAATTATGTCACTCAAATCAGTTGGACCACAGTCAATACCCAGAATCAAAGTTTAACAGGGCAGAGTAGCTACAACTATACTGACTGTTCAGGGATGAAATGGAGAGCCGTTTATTTTTGCAACAGAGAACGACACAAGTGTATTTCTATCGGTATTGTACAGATGAGGATTTGAAGTTACAGTAAGAAATGTAAGCGACATTATCTCAAGACAAAAATTAAACTAGGAGCATTGCATCTTCATCCAAGTGGAACACAAGCTGCATTTCCATGGCTATCTCACTGTGCCGCAAGATGTGAATTAATCCTTCATGAGCTACGCCCACGTTAAGATTATTTGTGCTTATAGAATTAACAGGCATGCTGATGTTCAGTACACAGAGTCTTATGTCGGTTTCAGATGTCACTGCGATCTGTGACCTCACAATCAGCAAGAAACTTCAAATTCAAAGATCTTCAAATCGCAGACCCAGTACCATTTCCAAGTAAGGTTCATCCTCTCCTCCTCATAAAAACATCTCACGTAAAACAAAATGCTGAAATCAGTCTCAATCCCACACTAAGAAATGATCGCCAGAAACATCTGCTCTGGAATCTTACCATTGTTCATGCTGGTGGGATTTTTCCATCCTGCCGCAGTGAACGCAGAATTGGCTGGCTGTCAAATTCTCCCACTTCGCTGCAGCGGGAGTGTGGCATGAACGGCAGGTAAGATTGCAACTCCCCGCCCCGGTTTCAGTTTTCACAATTTTTCAAGGGTATTTTTTCCTTCTTCTCAAGGTGCAGACAAGAACATGGACTTTTGGGGCAACTCTTTCTCTTTAATGCTGGGATATCAAACATTACACGCATGGTGTGTATGGAGGATCTTCAGGTTGAAAGGATCGTAGATCCTGTCATGCAACCCATCTACGTTCCTGTCCACTAATTTAATATGAATGAACAATTGCACGGCTTGCGTGATGGAGGTACTATTCTCCTCACCCATTCTCCTTTATCCTAATTGTGCTCCACTGTGCAACACTTTGCAACCAAACACTGAAGAGGCAACTCTACCAACAAACCAGACTTATCAACTTCACAAATGACCAATCCTTCCATGGCACTGAGGACCTCAGAACATGAGGAGGGGCAAGGTGACTCTGCTATTCTCCCACTCCATGTTTGACTGTAACAGAGGCTTTTTGAGAATTTAGAGAGAATGCGATTTGATTTGATTTATTATCACATGTATTAACATACAGTGAAAAGTATTGTTTCTTGCGTGCTATACAGACAAAACATACCGTTCATAGAAAAGGGAACGAGAGAGTGCAGAATGTAGTGTTACAGTCATAGCTGGGGTGTAGAGAAAGACCAACTTAATGCAAGATAAATCCATTCAAAAGTCTGTCAGCAGCAGGGAAGAAGCTGTTCTTGAGTCAGTTGGTACGTGACTTCAGACTTCTCTTTCTTTTTGCCAAAGGAAGAAGGTGGAAGAGAGAATGTCCGGGATATGTGAGGTCCTTAATTATGCTGGCTGCTTTGCCAAGGCAGCGGGAAGTGTAGACAAAGTTACAGTCAGAAATGTAAGCGACATTATCATTATATTCTTTCACAGAATCGATGCTTTACTGATTCTGTGAAAGTCCCACTATTTAAGCTTTTAGGTTGTAAATGATTATTCAGACACATTTTCTGAGGTTAAACAAAGAACAAGATAAGGTTTGCCACCACCATTCATATAGTTACACATTCATTTGGGCCCACACACACACAAGCAATTAAGTAGAGTAAGAGGATAGCCTTATAGGTCTTTTTTTGTACAGTTCATGTAAGATAAAACAAATGATTGTACAGTTAGCAGTTCCTTCCCTGGTCTCCATGTACTGGTTGAATATTGTAGTCATTTTATTCTGCTGTCCTCCTGGGTGTGATTGTGTGGAGTGGAATTCCACATTTTAAAAAAAATCTTAGTTTTCAGTTGGACTTTCTTCTCAGGATGGTTGCTTTGCAAACCAGGCACAGCACTTTCAAGAGAGTGAGAGAGAGAGCACGCAGTTTCAATCTGCCTGTGTCCGGTACATCATCATTGTCTTTTTCCCCCCTCGCCTGTTTGGTAGGAGGCCCTTGAAGTACCTTGCTGGTTGTGTATTCCAGAGCAATTCTGTTAGTTCATGTCTGCTACAATTATTTCGGAGCAGGTAACTGCATCTTGATGTCTCACCTCAAAAACATTTGAACTGACGGGGGATGGGGTCTTTCAGAGTGTTTGTCTTCTCCCACCTGGTAGAATGCAAAATGGTTTATTACAGCAGCCTTTGCAGATTTTTAAAAAAACTCCCATCGTTTGTATCAGGTTGCAATTTTTAAAAATCCAGCCAGAAAGAGAAAAATTAGAAACTGTATTTTCAAAAAGCACAACCTGATTACAATTTACATTGATTATTTAATGAGGGTGTAATTCACTTCTGATAATCATACAAGAGCACTATAGCAGTGGAGACAAACATAAGTTTGACGGGAGATGCAATTGCTTCCTTTCTTTGAGTGAAATATTTATGTTGTACAAAAGCAATGGCCTCAACTACTTTCTGTGGTAGTGAATTCCACACGTTCGCCACTCTCTGGGTGAAGAAATTTCTCCGCACTTCCATCATAAAAGGTTTACCCCTTAACCTCAAACTATGACCCCTAGTACTGTACTCCCCCCACCAATTCTTTCTGAATCTATCCTGTCTAATCCTGTGAGAATTTTATAAGTGTCTACTCACTCACCCCTCTCACTCTTCTAAACTCCAGTGAATATAATCCTAATTGATTTAGTCTCTCCTCATATGACAGATCTGCCATCCCAGGAATCAGCCTGGTGAACCTTTGCTGCACTCCCCCTATAGCAAGTACATCCTTCCTCAGATAAGGACACCAAAGCAGCACACAATACTAAATAGGTAAAGTT
This sequence comes from Mustelus asterias, assembly GCF_964213995.1. Taxonomy (NCBI): domain Eukaryota; kingdom Metazoa; phylum Chordata; class Chondrichthyes; order Carcharhiniformes; family Triakidae; genus Mustelus; species Mustelus asterias. The sequence goes on along the minus strand of NC_135813.1, from coordinate 34,083,728 downwards.
TGGGAAATATAGATGGGATTAAAGGGCACAGATAATTGGAGGCAAACAATATTTTATTAATTTTCTAATGAGGAATAAGACACCACACTTGTACTCTTTTAGCTCCAAGGGGGTGGAGGGAGGTTCAATTGAAACGATCATTTTTAACCTTAAAAATCCTCTTATTCCTGAAAACACTTGTCTCAACTTTTCAGGTGTTGCTCATGAGAATTTAGTACGCAAGAACCGAGAGTTCATGCTATTGCCGTGATTTCAGTGTTGACTTAATGAATGAGAACCATAAAGCACACCAAGTGGAGGAGCAGAGTATCGCTGGCAGCAACCTCTGGATTCTGACATTTAATTGTGCATATCTGAATGCCAGAATTAATCCTGTTATAACAGCAAGCATTGACAGCAACACCATTATCAATGTAGCAAATCCCAGGCCCAGAACCCTGTTACGGAAGGTTCCCTCTGCCAAGTTGAGTGAAATTATTTTATGACAAATACTAAACTGAAATTGCTTCATTGTAGCATTTGCAACATTGCTGCATTCTATGACCAAAAATATCGATTAACAAATGATGAATCCTGGTTTAAAATAAAATCATTAAATCTGCAAAACAAATTGCCCTTCTGAAAAGATTCAACCAGAAGATCAATTGGATTAAAAATGAATCACTGTTGCTCTACTCAGTTACTCTCACTATATTATCCCCAGTTTGTTTCGCCTTTAGGTTTGTTTCATGTTCTGAAACATTTCTTACCTTCTCCCCAAGCGCACCTTTCGATTTTGACTGCAAGGTACTTCACAAAAACTTAGCTCAAGAATACATTCAAGAATCACATGAATTCCTTCTGAAAATAGATTTCGAAGAAGTGGAGAATTCTGACTCACGGCAGTCTCACTACACCCTGAAGTCATTATGTTCACGACGAACAGGGGAATTACAGAGAGGCTGAATGTGGTTGAAATTGTACCCAGGCTTTTCGCAAACTTCTGTGTGGCAGCTAACTTGGCAAAGATTGTGAACTGAAAAATATAAATGAGTTCATTATCATCCACCCCCTGATAAGGCATTAGTAAATGCTTTCTGTGGGCGGCACGGTGTGGCAGTGATTAGCACTGCTGCCTCACAGCACCAGGGACCCAGGTTCAATTCCTGGCTTGGGTCTGAGTGGAGTCTGCACGTTCTCCCCGTGTCTGCGTGGGTTTCCTCCAGGTGCTCCGGTTTCCTCCCACAGTCCGAAAGACATGCTGGTTAGATGCATTGGCCATACTAAATTCTCCCTCAGTGTACCTGAACAGGTGCCGGATTGTGGCGACTAGGGGAGTTTCACAGTAACTTCATTGCATTGTTAATGTAAGCCTATTGTGATACTAATAAATTAATAAACTTCAAACTTAGAGCCTTTTCTTGGTATGACCCCCAGTTTAGTGCCTCTGAGTCTGCGTGACTTTGCATAATTTGGGGCAATGAGAGATGTTGAGTGGGGTGTGTGCGCGTGTGTATGGGGCGCTTGCGGCGGGAGGCTTGATTTGCTGAGGTGGGCAGCCACAGTAGGGAGAGGTTCAGAGTTCAGTTAAGAGGGCTTGTTCAAAAAATAAAACAAAGAACAAAGAAAATTATAGCACAGCAACAGGCCCTTCAGCCCTCCAAGCCTGCACTGACCATGCTGCCCGACTGAACTAAAACCCCCTACCCTTCCGGGGACCATATCCTTCTATTCCCATCCTATTCATGTAATTGTCAAGACGCCCCTTAAAACACACTATCGTATCTGCTTCCACTACTTCCCTCAGCAGCGAGTTCCAGGCCCCACCACCCTCTGTGTAAAAAAAACTTGCCTCGTACATCTCCTTTAAACCTTGCCCCTCGCACCTTAAACCTATGCCCCCTAGTAATTAATTCTTCCACCCTGGGGAAAAAGCTTCTGATCCTCCACTCTGTCCATGCCTCTCATAATCTTGTAGACTTCTAACAGGTTGCCCCTCAACCTCCGTTGTTCCAGTGAGAACAAACCAAGTTTCTCCAATCTCTCCTCACAGCTAATGCCCTCCATACCAGGCAACATCCTGGTAAATCTTTTCTGTACCCTCTCCAAAGCCTCCCCATCCTTCTGGTAGTGTGGCGATCAGAATTGAACACTATGTTCCAAGTGTGGCGTAACTAAGGTTCTATAAAGCTGCAACATGACTTGCCAATTTTTAAACTCAATGCTCTGGCCAATGAAGGCAAGCATGCTGTATGCCTTCTTGACTACCTTCTCCACCTGTGTTGCCATTTTCAGTGACCTGTGTACCTGTACACCTAGGTCCCTTTGCCTATCAATGCTCTTAAGGGTTCTGCCATTTACTGTATATTTCCTATCTGTATTGGACCTTCCAAAATGCATTACCTCACAGACACCTATCTATTCATAAGCTTCTTACAACAGCAATCAGGTTTCAGATAGCAATCCATCAGATCACACCCTGCAATGGAAACAAAATATTTAGGGTTTGTTTCTGGCCTTGGGTCACTATCTGTGTGGAGTTTGCACATTCTCCCTCTGTCTGCGTGGGTTGCCTCCAGGTACTCTGGTTTCCCCCCACGCTCCAAAGATGTACGGGTTAGCTGGACTGGCCATGCAAAATTGCCCCTTAGTGTCTCAAGATGTGTAGGTTAGGGGGATTAGCTGGGTAAATATGTGGGGTTGCGAGGATAGGATGGAGGAGAGGGCATGGGTAAAATACTCTGTCAGAGAGACATTGCAGATGGATTCTATAGATTTAAAGGGACCTCATGGACAGCTGTCAGAAATCTGTCCAACCTGCATAACAACTACTGCTGCCACGGAAATCACGACCCCTAAATTGTGTCTTCTGACCATATTGGAGGTTGTGACCCACTGTTTGGGTAGCACTGCTCAGAGCGTATCCTCACCTGATGAAATCAACACTGAGAAAGGGAGAAATGAAATACCTCAATAATGAACAATATGCTGAAATTGTTACAAAGTGTGTGTGTGCTTTATGATCAGAAACTGATAGCAAATTATTTTTGCAACATTGTTCCTGAATTACTCCCAAATTCAACGTTGTGCTGCAGTAGGCATTAATCAGCTCTCGGGCCTCCTGGGTGGAAGCTCAATCAAGAAGTGTTTGAATCTATGCCTGTCAAGGTAAAACTCCAGTGACAGACCGAAGCGACTGTTTGTTGCTACTTTTCTCCCCCCTACAGATGAGAGAAAAATCGTAGCCATAAAATAAAAGTGGTGACCCTAACTTTTAAACAACTGTGCACTGATGCCTGACCTCCTGTCCACATGTTGCAACAGTTGCTCTGAGATCTGCTCTCATGTCCTCCCCCCCATCTCTCCCCAATGGAACACACACATATACACCCCACACACACCCCACACACACACCCCAGTATCATTCTGCACAATATATAGTACCAAAGGGAAAATGAAGGAAAAAGGCAAGCAGAGAATTTACAGTCCACTTGTTTCCAAATGTTCAGTGAATATTATTAAGGAATGATAGTACGACCATATCTTCAGTGAGATGCTGTACTGGAAACTCAGACTGATGCACTAGCCTGATAGCCAAAGAGCTGTTACTTATTTGCAGATCGAGCCTTCTCAGTTATACCACTGCAGTGTTTGCTTTCCATGTGGGATTGGAAAGAGCAAGAATGATGGGCATGTCATTGGTGATGTGGGCACAAGCACCAAATGTCTCTGCTTTTGAAGGAACACAATGAACCCATCAACATCAAACCCAAGATGGGCTGCAATGCCTTATCTTGTCATCTTGGATCTTTTTTGTCTCTCTCGTGGGGACCGTGAATTTCGATTCAATTGGATTTTAAATTTGGTTTTTGGAGCAAGCAAGGAATGGATTTGGGATTGTCCGGAACATTCTGAGCATTGGCTTTGTAACTTTAAGGATGGAGTAAAAAGTTTTAAGAAAAATCAAGAAAAAAAATATATTGAAAATTTGGAAAAAGTGGTAAAGAACAGAACAGCATGAAGGAGAAATTTTAATTTTATCTTCACTGGGCCTATTTGCCTATTTAGAGTCATAGCAATCATAGAGGTTTACGGCATGGAAACAGACCCTTCAGCCCGACTTGTCCATGCCACCCAGTTTTTACCACTAAGCTCGTCCCAATTGCCCATATTTAGCGCATATCCCTCCACACCCATCTTACCCATGTGACTGTCTGAATGCTTTTTAAAAGACAAAATTGTTCCCACCTCTGGCAGCTCGTTCACGACACTCACCACCCTCTGTGTGAAATAATTGCCCCTCTGGACTCTCTTGCATCTCTCCCCTTTCACCTTAAACCTGTGCCTTCTAGTTTTCCAATGTCTGCTTTTATATGAGATTTTCCAACTTTTGGAATTTTCAAAATTTTTGCTATTGTGAGCTGTTGGTTGGATCATTGCAATGAGGAGAATGTCACAAGCTGGCTGTTCGAAATAAAGATTTGTTTTCAGTCTGTGCATGCAAACTCAAAACACAAGGGCCGATTTTACCAAATCGGCTCCAAGTGCCGGGTGCGGTCATAAATCAGACCCGCGCCCCAGCGCCCTCATCCGCCTTTTTTCGGCGTGGGTCCAGTGGGCGGGGCCTCACGCATTTGCATCTGTCGGAGCGCCGAACTGCGCATGCGCAGTTCGAAGCCGACAGCACTCAGCGAGCCCGAGCGCGAAAGTCAAAGGCCTTTGACTTTCCCTGGTTGGGGGTGGGGGGGATGGGATGTGACGTCTCTTCCCTGGGGGGGGGGGGGGAAAGTGACATCTCTTCCCTGAAGGGAGGGGTAGGGGGGGATCTGACATTTCTTCCCTGAGAGGGGGGGGGGGGGGGGGGGTAGGGGGGGAGGTGACATCTCTTCCCTGAGGGGGGGGGGGGGGGGAGGGGGGTGGGGGGGTAGGAGGGGATCTGACATCTCTTCCCTGAGGGGGGGGGGGGATGTGATGTCTCTTCCCTGAGGGGGGAATGTGACGTCTCTTCCCTGAGGGGCGGGGGGGGGGGAGATGTGACGTCTCTGCCCCTGGGGGGGCGGAGACGTCACATCCCCCCCCACCCCCCCTCAGGGAAGAGACGTCACATCCCCCCCTACCCCCCCTCCCCTCAGGGAAGCGATGTCACATCCCCCCTACTCCCTCCCCCCCTCAGGGAAGAGATGTCACATCCCCTCCCCACCCCCAGTGAAGAGACGTCATCCTACCCATCAGGACCCCCGGAGCAAGGCCAGGATCCAGGATCGCAAGATGCTTTCGACGGACACCAGCGATCAAGGTAGGTTGGGGGCCCCGGGGGTCCGATCCCGCGGGGGGAGGGGGGCTGCTGGCGGGGCCTGCGACCCAGGGTGGTCCAATCGGCAGGGGGGGGTGGGCTGCCGGGGTGGTTCGCGGGGGCGGTCCGCGAAGGGTGGTCGGGGGCGATTCGGCGGTTCAGTTGCTGAGTTGAAGCCCTATCGGACTTGAATTCAGCAACACGGTAAATGCGTGGGCGCCGATCGGATCGGAGCCTCGTAAAGTGGGAATCCTTGGGTAAGTTGGGCGTGGGCTTCATTATGCCGATTTAAATGCATGCAAATGCATTTAAATTGGCCCGCTGGCCGATTCGGGCGCGTGCCGGATCGGCGCCCGGATCGGCCGTTGGTAAAGGCGCGATTGGCCTTGGGTCAGGTCTGGACCGCGTTTTAGGCCCGATGCCCAACTTTACCATGCTTTTGGTAAAATCGGGTCCACAGTGTCCAACATTAGCTGTGCTTCCACAATTGAACACCATTTGCTAAATAACCCTCAATGTGCCAAGAATTATGCTGACAACCAATTTAAGATCGTCAGTCAGGCTTATAGTGTGGTGCATTTGTGTGCTACATATGTTAATACACAAGGCCCCATTCTTTGGAGACACACACAGTGCCTGTTTCAGCTAAACAAAATAAGTGACAGTCATTCGCTGATTCATTCCTCAGGGTAATGCATTAACCAAACATTATCAAGATGCCTTGTTTAAATTTCAAACCAGGCTTAGCAGTTAACTGTCAATGACCTGGTGCATTCTCCATGGCAACGCCTCTACCAATCAGAATCTATTTGCCAACTAATCAGCACTTTCTTCTCATCTTGTATAAATTGTTTTCCCCTCATATTCGTAATCTTGAAAAGTATCCTGATGAGTGCAAGATGAAAATCTTCGACAAGTCTCTTTTTTCAGCAATACTCCAGTTCTGTACAAGTAAATGGCTATAAATGGTCATCTTTGAAGTGACCATTCAGGAGTAGCAAGTAAGCAGACAAAGTATGGGTGTTCTCCTCTGTGCTCGAGGGAGGTTCTTCTCATCAAGAATGAATCAATGTGTTGGGGAAGTACTAAACTGTCATGATTTTACAAGAGTGAACCTTCTGTTGAGTCACTAAAAGAGGGTTTCTTCACAAAATTTCTCTTCACAGACTGCCTCTAATCATCACTATTTAAGCAGTAGGCACACTATTAAAGAAACATCAAAAGTTGGCTGCCTCTATTGTTCTAATTAGGATTATTTACCAATTCGGAAATAAATAATAACTAAGGAATATAAACAGTCCATGTGTACTTTGTAAAATGAATGACTTAATTGGGAAATTACTTACATCCTACAGTTTTGTTCAACAGATGGATGAATAGTCATATTTTGTATGTGACCAGGGATCCTTGAGTCAAGTTCGCAAATCAATCAAGGTGCAGTCGCTGCACAGGAACACTATTTCATCCAGGATCAATCTTGTCAAACTTTTGGAGCAGCAGGACTCTTTTATGACCACATCTTGAATTTCTTTTCTCCCCCATCATCCTGAGGCTGGCCTGTAATATCCACCGGTTACTGGGTGAATTCTTATGCCATGGCCAAGGATCTGATTGCCCAAGCACAGATGGACTGCACTGTACTATGTGTCCACCTTCTGGAATATCATTTTAATATCTTCACTGATTCCAGCAATAATTAATGTGTCAACAACTCTCCACAAATAGCCAAGCATGGACTTCAATTGAGCTTGATTTGGTAATAGCCTTCCAATTCAAAGAGGGGGTAAAGGATGTAGGATTCAGCTGAGGTTTGAATATTAAGAAGCAATTATCTCCATGTATTTTGTTTTTCCTTTACAGAATTTAGAGAGGTTTTCCTTTAACTTAAAAAAAACACTTGTGAAACGTATGGGTGAGATTTTACGGCCACGCTTGGGCGAGACCGGAAATTCCCGCCCGAGGCCAATGGAGATTTCTGTTATCGAATCCTTGACAGCGCCGATTCCGTGGCACTGAGGTGATAGAGTTCTGGCCATAATAGAGCACCTGGCGCTGAAAATATTAACCCATCAGTCAATATAATAATGGCTGGAAAAAAAATATTGATTTTATTCTACAATGTGATGTGAATGGTTTATAAATAATATCTGTTACTGTAATATTTTCACTGGATGCATCAGTGCCTCGATTTTCTATGCACAAGGCACATTGCTTGCCATTAGGATGGTGCTTCCAAAGCAAAAGAATCCTTCTGATCATTTTCAATAGAGCTTGTACATGTTAAAATATATTAAGAATGTTCAATCTATATTTAAATACCAGCTCCGTATCGTGCTGATGTTCCACAGATGGAAATAGTCACTAAATCTTGCTTCCATTTGTTGAGGACAGCTCATTTCCAACATGTGCTAAAAACAGCTAATGTTACAAGAGGGTGTTTGTTATCACAAACTCATTTTCCATCAGGTATGGTTATGGTTCTGTGATTTGCAATGAAATTGAGAAGGAATCACTGTGCCATCTGCAATTCTAGATTTCCGCCTTCATTTGGACCTTGCTGTGGTGGGAATAGGGATTTAAGGCTGTGATAGGTCATAGAATCATACAGTGTGGAAGAGGCCCATCGAGTCCACACCGACACATCAGAAGTGCCTGAACCCTCAAGAGGAATTACATGCCGAGAGGTCTTGCTTTTTAGTCTACTGCCTAATTCGCTGAATTCTTGATGCAAGACCTCATCCCTCTTTCTATCTGTGTCATTGGTACCAACATGTACGTCTGCCTTATCGCCCTCCCCCTTCAGAATGCCCTACAGTCATTCAGTGACATCCCACCAGGGAGGCAACATACCATCCTGGAGTCACGTTGACAGCCACAGTAGCACCTACTACCCCTGACAATGGAATCCCCTATTACTATTGCCCCCCCCCGCCACCCCAGCAATTCCCCCTTCTGTACAGACAGGCTGCTTGTAGTGCCAGAAGCTTGGGCTCCGTCTGCACTCCCTGGAGGGACCAGCACCCTCACCAGCCTCCAAAACGGAATGCCGATTTGCAAGCGAGACCCCAGGACACTCCTGAACTAGCTGTCGACTAGGATTGTCTTTGTGTGAGGCCCAGTATATGAAAGGGGACCTTGAGTTGCTTTCCTGTATCTCTTAGTGTTCAAACCAATTGAGATAATGGCGAAAGAAGACAATTAACACAGTGCATATCAGAAGGAAACTTCCGCAGAATGCAACAGATGAAAAGCAAAATTCGCCTGCCCAAAGAAGTTCACAGATTCTGTTTCCCAAAGGGTTGTTGATTTTGATCTGAAATGAGCCTTCAACTGGAATTATAGCAGAGAAATGGATCGCCCCTGAGACTTGTCTTTGACAGCAGATTACATGTCAAGTCAATGATGCCCATGTGAGAAAAAGGGGTTTAATTTGGATGCAATTTGATTTGAACGGAAAGTGGGGCCTGATGCTTCAGTCAGTCTCCTGCCGAAGCTGTCATATTTTTTGCTGTTTCGTCTGAGACCTTCATCTTTTGAGATTTGATTTTGAATTCTGCTCAAGTTCCGTGGATAAGGATCTCCTTTCAACGAAGGTTGCTGAAAGATTATATTTCCTGATTGTGGAATTCTTGAAAGGCCTTCACTTTGAGACACTGGCACTCAGATGTGTAAAACCTGAAAATGAAAAGTAACCCAACTGACAGTTCCATAGGGCCGTAACTCATTGTTGGGGAGTGCAGGAGACTTAGTAACCTTGTCATGTACAGTTTGTAAAGGACTCTTTGCATTCTCACTGGACACAATTAGACATACCGAACCCTTGTACTATCATTTATCAAACTCATGTTAGCTTTTACTAGTCGTGAGAAACTGAAAGAATAAAGCGAAACTGACTGGGGCCAAAGTAGAATAAGGACGGTGATAATATTTTAACCGTATCTCATGGTCAAAAATCAGCTTGATGCTTACATTTTGAATTCAGAATTAAAGTTTGGCCATTTAAAAAGGTATTTCTTTTAAAAATATATTTTGAATGAAATGACTTATTGTATCCTTACAGTATTTCTTTGGCTGGTTTCAAACTAGGCATATAAGCTGGGCGGCATGGTGGCAGAACGGTTAGCACTGCTGCCTCACAGCGCCAGAGGCCTGGGTTCAATTCCAGCTTCGGGTGACTGTAGCTGGGTTACTTCTGGAGAGAAACATTGGGTATGATCCTCCCTGGCACACAAGGTGTGGATTCCTATGGAACCCAGCACGATGGCACAATGGTTAGCATTGCTACCTCAATACCAGGGACTCGGGTTCGATTTCCGGCTTGGGTCACTATCTGTGCGGAGTTTGCACATTCTCCCTGTGTCTGCATGGGTTTCCTCCGGGTGCTCTGGTTTCCTCCCACAGCCCAAAAATGTACGGGTTAAGTGGATTGGCCATGCTACATTTTCCCTCAGTGTACCCGAACAGGTGTCGGAGTGTGGCGACTAGGGGATTTGCACAGTAACTTCATTGCAGTGTTGATGTAAGCCTACTTGTGACTAATAAATAAACTTTTACAAGCTGTATTTTTTCAATTTTCCTTTGGCTTTTTGTTTGCATATCAGTGAATTTTTACCTTACGGCCTTGGGTAGTAGTTATCGCCCTTTTTTTGCTTCTTGTATATCTCAGGATCTTCCCAAACTTGACACTCGTTGCTGAAATGTAGTTTCCTCAATTTTGGATTTGATTAGGGTGAAATCTAATCAATTCAACGTTGTCTGTTTTAGTGACATGAACTGTGCTGTATCTGTCCCTTGCAACTCCCCAGAGTTTCGTTGTGCAGTATCTTGATTTGTCAGATAGTTTTGTTAGCTTCTGTAGCTTGTATTTTCTGTTTCTGTGATTTTTCTTCTTCGGTCGAAGCTGATGAATAAATGGGAAGAACTCACCCTTTAGTTCAGGCAATGTCACTTCGATCTGCGAGGTCTTCGTGTCAGTGGGTGGATGCAAACTTAACTCACTCGTAGTTAATTCTCATTTGTCACAGGGACTGGGAAAATATAATTGCTAACCGTTGAGTTGCACAGTATCTGGAGCAGCCTGCTCTTCCATTGCTGATCCTGTTCAACAGATAATGACTCTCTGCGGATTGTCCTTCTCTCTGAAAGACACTGATTCTTTGTTTGGTTGTGATCCTCGGAGGCATCATCTGGTACTTCTAATGGCAGTATGTCAATATCATAACGAGTACAAAGCCCATTCATTCCCAACTCCTTCCAGTTAATAAGGTTCATAAGACCTCATAATACTTAGGACCCACACTACACAAATCATCAGTTTCTGTGTATGTTAACTGGCAGTATATCTGGGGCTGTAATTCACAGATAACTTCATGGGGTGTAATTTCATTCTGAAGTCAGGGCCGTTTTCATGTCCTGACCCTGTGTCACATCAGCTCCTAACGCCCGATGTGATTTTTAACAAACAGGCCAATTAATTAATGGTCAAAGGTTATGGTTTCTTCCAGTTATGAGCAGAAGAGACCAGGAGTAGCCAAGCCAATATGATTTATAAACAAACTGGCAGCCGCTATTATGGGTACAGGTTTATTGGGAAATAGAAAGAGGAGGAGAACAGTGATGTCCCTGCATTTTATGTCATGGTACCTGAGCGTCGTCAAGACACTCCAGGCTTTGTTAAGAACAAAAGGTTCTTGATAAAGAGTTGATACAGAGGAACTATGTACAAGGCTTTGCAGCCCTCGGCTGTCATGGATCAGCCTACCCAGCTGCTCCGGTCTTTACATGCTCACTACATGGCTTCCAGATGTATTCTGCCCGAGGGAGGACTCCAGTCTCTGGAGTGCTCACTCACTCTCGGTTCGCATTGGTTCCTCAAATCAGGGGATCCACTTCTGTTGTGCTGTCTTAAAGAGACAGACTTCACAATCGCTACATTTCTCTCTTTTTGATTTTTAAAAAAATACAACATTCAGAATTGATTTACCCAAACCCTCATTTTAAATAAACATTGTAAACAAGTTAGACATACAAAGAACAAAGAACAGTAGTAGTGATTGAATGATGAGAACTTGAGGCTTGCATGTAACATAATACTTCTACTAGTAGCCTTCTAGTGGGTGACATGGTGGCACAGTGGTTAGCATTGCTGCCTCTCAGCCCCAGGATTCGATTCTCGGCTCGGGTCACTATCTGTGTGGAGTTTGCACGTTCTCACCGTGTCTGCAAGGGTTTGCTCCGGGTGCTCCCGTTTCCTCCCATAGTCTAAAAAACATGTTAGGTGCATTGGTCATGCTAAATTCTCCCTCAGTGTTCCCGAACAGGCGCCGGAGTGTGATGACTCAGCGATTTTCACAGTAACTTCATTGCAGGATTAATGTAAGCCTACTTGTGACACTAATAAATAAACTGTGGTTCTCAGCTAAGTTTACCCATCTCTTTTCACTTTTATTTCTTCTGCTGTGGCTTGTTTTATTTCTGACTGATTATGAAGTCACCATAGTCCCAGATAAGATAAGTTGCTTTTAGAGAGAGAGCTGACTGGTGGTGATTTAACCTGGGGTCACCACACCTCGGGCCAGGGGCAAAGTTGCGAAGGCAGAACTGATTACAGCTTTATTGTTTGCTTGTAATTCATTGCTCAGACTTGCAAGGAACTTCTCATTGCAGCACTGAAGGATGGGATACTTTGAGTCCTGCTGCTCCCTCTCTTCATTTAATCATTTAAGGTTTTCTGTTGACCTCTTTCTGGGTTATCTCCATGCCCCCCTCTCTGGGGTCTTCCAATGCTTCTCCCTCTTTGGGGCTTTCAGTGCTCCATATTCTCCTGGGTTTCTGTCACTGGGTTTCCAGTGGACAAGAACCCATTGAAGGGTGGCCCTTTGATTCAGTGATGCCTCCCTTGAGGTCCTTTTGGGGGAGGCAGCATTCCGATGTACTATTCTACACCTGTTGAGTGATGGTAGAAGGCCAACCAAAGGCAGAACAAAGAGGTCTGGCAAGAGATGGCCGAGAATGTGAGGAGGACATGCATCAATGCATTTCTGGGTAAGTGCAACGTTGCACTCAGGTGACAGGTCTTCAGGTCTGCAATCGTAAACTTCCATGAACTGCCTAATTGCAATGATGGGCAACTGCTTGAGAAATGCCACCCCAATCGGCAGCCAATCCTGGGAATAACAGCAATAAAGAGGCACTGAGCCACTGTGACTTTTACAGTTCCTGGCTGGGTGTGTCCACAAGAGGCCTGAGCTGATCCTCACAACAAGGCACACAGGTTAGAAATAGATTGCCGGATAGGTGCAGCCTCCTATGATATTCATGCTCTGACGTTACTCAGAAGCTTATTCTTCATCAGTATAAACTATCCAGAGGATAGTACCTCCCAGCCCTTCATTCCTCACCTCAGCGTCGCTCATCACTGAGGGTCTGTAACTTGCTGCTGCTCTTCAGAAGGACTCATTAACTCAGGAATGGCCTTGCTTTCCTTCTTCCAGCTGCTCTATCATGGCCTCCTGGACAACCATGCTAAGCTCCTGTGGTCCTTAAACTCTCACTGTCATCCATCCCCCCATCCCTCCCATAGCCCCAACACACCCCAATGCTCACTAATTAAACACTCAGGGAGCATTGATAACACGATGGCCGCTGAGTGCCAATAATGGCCACTGCAGGTCTCCCCCCCCTCTTATTCAGCATTCTGACTAACTCCCACATCCACGACTCTCTCTCAGCCATGTTGGCAGCACCTCCTTCTAAAGAACTTCTGAAGCACCTTCTGAAGATCTTCCGTGCTTCTTCAGCCTCCCCTCACGAATTGCAAACTGCCCCTCAACGGGCTGACAAACAACTCACTCACATGCCAACCATTTTCGAGTACCTTGCCCTTGCCCATTTCTCAACTTCATTTCAAAATTGACAGCACGACAGGAAATGTCATTTCCCTCGGCTGAATAATTTTCCAAACCAGCCCACCTCCGATTTCGCCTTTGCCACGCTTTGAATATTGTGCCTGTTGGATTTGGAAACTTCTTCAGAAATTTGAGGTGGCAGAGTGGCACAGTGGTTAGCACCGCTGCCTCACAGTGCCAGGGACCCGGGTTCGATTCCCGGCTTGGGTCACAGTCTGTGTGGAGTTTGCACGTTCTCCCTGTGTCTGCATGGATTTCCTCCGAGTGCTCTGGTTTCCTCCCACAGTCCAAAGATTTGTGGGTTAGGTGGATTGGCTGTGCTAAATTGCCCACTAGTGTCAAGGGGACTAGCTAGGATAAATACATGGGGTTATTGGGATAGGGCCTGGATGGGATTGTGGTCAGTGCAGACTCGATGGGCTGAAAGGCCTCCTTCTGCACTGTAGGATTCTATGATTCTTAATACAAAGTAGCCCTGTCTTGGGATTCTCTATTACATAACATGCATCATGACATCTTCCTTGGGTCTGTTCTGTAATACCTATGGCATAACCAAAGGGTGCTGATGATCTTACAAGCTGCAGAGGTGATGGCATTAACAAAAGCAGAAGAAACTTTGTTAAAACTGAATCCTTTATTTCACATGTCTTTACCTTGGGAGTCCCATTGAGAGTGTTTCTTTATCACACAAGACCGTGATGCTGTTGGATGGGAGAAGGAAGATATTAAAAATCCCTTCAAAGAAAAAATAATTTCCTCATCTCTTCTACCAGAAAAGAAACCCATAATTTTGAATTAATCCTGGATGGGTAATTCTGTGCTTCCTTGACCCATTTCTCCTCAAATCATTACTGCCGTTGTGAATGTATCATAAGAATAATGATATAATTTGACGGAAACTTCATACAACCGTTGCATGGATCATCAGTAAAATTTCTGCTGAGTGGGTTATCCAAAATAAAAATTCCTGAGCCTTTTCAAAGCACTCTTGAAAAATACAATAAGAATCCTTTTACTGTTCCAATCAATGCTATTCAGGATACAGCCCAAAAACTATTTATGGCATTGCCTTGGCTTTAAGTAGGCTAATCTATGCATTAGTTGGTTTTCAGTCGTAACCTTAATTGAAATTAGATCCACATCATGTCAGGAATTGCAAGTGCAGAATGATTCAACATGGTGAAGAGTAGTCATCAAACAATAGAGGAATATATTGATAGAATTAGATAGTGAGGTGGGTGGAATGCTTGTGTGAAGGATAAAGCCCAGCATAGGTCAGTGGAACTGAATGACTTGTTGCTGTAAGGCCGAATCTTCCTAACCACGTAGTGACGGGATCAGGAGCAAATTTAGAAAGTTTCATGTTGCATTAACTCCCTGACGTATTTCTGTCTCCAAGCAATCTTGCCAGAGGCAAGGTCAAAGGATCAGTGGCAGCGATGGGCATATAGTTGAGGCATCATTTGAAGAGTATGAGATATTGCCGAGGGTTTTCCCTGACGCAGAAGATAAAGGCTCCAAGTTAACGAAAGAGCTGTGAGGAGCAGACTTTAAGTGAAGAGAGCTTGAGAGATGCCCTGAAGATCTGAGGAAGCAACCAAAGGTTGATACCTTACTGAGAACCCGTGGAGCAGTGGTGTTCACAGAAGGCGAGAGCAGAGCAAGAGGCCAGAATGACATGAGATTGAGATGAAATTCTAACTTAGAGTACCAACTCGCAATTCTTAGATCTTGCACCAGCAAATACTTGTCTAACCTGCAGATAGATCCATCAGAGAGTCCAGGGTGGGGGGAATGTTTGCCAATCACAATGTGATGCATGCCTCGGTTATGTTCTACCCCCTCTTGTTCCGTGTACCACAGCAGCCTTCATAGCAGGGCTGGTTTCTGCCCTTTGTGCCAGGTGTTCCAATTGGCCCTCCTGTCTGAACAGTCTGCCCACCAACTCTAATTGGATGGGAAATGCAGTGACAACCTGCAGAATGGGCACCTCCAGGAAGGTCGCACAGTTGGGTAGACCATAACCCCTAGCAGGTTCAAGATTTGGAAATGGTCTCAATACCTGAAAACTTTTAAAATGCAGATGATTCTACCCGTAGACTCTCTGAAACCTTGGAGGTAAACCCTTGTTGAAGCCATCTGAGTGGGAGCAACATGTGACGAGAATCCCATGGTGAGATCTTTGAACATGAAGATTGGAAATCCTCATAAGAAAGTGTTTCAGTGAGACCGGTTGGCTCATGGTGTGACAAGCCTCTGCATGGGTTGTTGAGAATTCCTTAGAATCTGCTTTGGTCAAATTATTTTCGAGTGTGATGTGCTTGACTAGTTTGTATTCAGATGGCTTCAACAAGGATCCACCTCCAGGATTTCAAACTTGTCTTCTGAGATTCCTTTCCCTGGATCTACGTGCACTCTCAAGCTTCACCTTATAAATATACTTTCAGATCTTCGACCGTGCTAAGCAAAATATCATTCTCCAAGGGTTCGCAGTAACCTTTTGCTGCCACATCAGATCTTCAGAGTACTCCTTCAGCTCATTTCACTTTAGGTCTGCTCCTCATAGCTCTTCTGTTGTATTGGAGCCTTTTCCTTTGCTCATTTCTCTCAATATTACTCAGTCGGATCTGTTTCTGATCTTCAGCATTATCCGCTACCTGGTACTGTCCTCTCGGACTTCTTTCTGTCCTACTCCCTTGTTTGGGACCTGCTTCTGTTTTTGTACCTCTACCCCCTCCCCCTTGACATGTTCTGCTCCCTGGAGCATCTTCTCTCCAATGGCATTCCTGTTCAATCACCTGACTTATAGTTTTGGACTGGTCCACTTTATTATCATCTTTTATCATTGGGCGACATGGTGGCATAGTGGTTAGCACTGCTGCCTCACAGCACCAGGGACCCGGGTTCAATTCTGGCCTTGGTTGACTCTTTGTGTGAAGTTTGCACATTCTCCCTGTGTCTACATGGGTTTCCTCTGGGTGCTCCAGTTTCCTCGCACACTCGAAAAATGTGCAGGTTAGGTTGATTGGCCATGCTAAAAGCCCCTTAGTGTCAGGGGGATTAGCAGGGTAAATATGTGGGGTTATGGGGATAGGGGCCTGGGTGGGATTGTTGTCAGTGCAGACTTGATGGGCCAAATGGCCTCCTTCTGCACTGTAGGGATTCTATGATTCTATCTTTTCTTCATAAGCGTGCAGGAGTAGTGCCTGATCTAAAGAAAATTTTAAAAAATTATCTACACACATGCTGAGAACCATTTCCATCGAGTGCATGTGCAGAAGGCCCAGTGATCATTAAAAACATGAACTGTGCATGTGCAGCCTTTTTTTCTGGTGAATGCACAGAAGTCCCAAAGGACTGCCGGGGACTGCAGTTCCCAAACTCCATGGTAAGTATTTGAGTTTTGCATCAATTAGATGCCTCAATAGGTTTCATTTGAAATGCTTTATATAATCCAGCCCAAATGATTTCAAAGATCATGCAAGCCACATCAGTCAGGACAGCACCAAAGGGCAGCAATAACAGATGGAATATTAATTGTCCCTTACCTCTGTTAAATGCCAGTTTGTTCCCTTGAACTTAAAATTTCATGGCATCCTCGCCTCTCTCACTGGTCTCACCTCCTGTGAGTAGCTGTGCTTCAGGCAAGTGGTGGGGGGAGTGGCAGGGGGTGGGGTGGCCTGTGTACCAAATTCTGATGAAGTAAGAAACCGAGTTATATTAAGTGACACTGTGGTCTTGCTGGGTGCTGTGAAGGGTGCACTGGATGGCAATAGTGGGCAGAAGACCTGGCAAGGTTTGGGATGTGGGGGTCTTGCTGATCTTACTGACAGGGTGTGATTTGAATACAGTTTGCATAGTCCCCTCTGACACCCAATCAGATGAACTCTCCAATTAGTCCAGTAAGCTAGAGTGGGAACGTAGTGGGAGGCAGCAAACAGCAAAACTTTTTAACGTGTTAAAACTGTGAAAGGTATTTAACATACAGTCACACTGGGTGTTTTGTTACCATTCTCAGTCATTGTCAAGATCGCCTCACCTTTGGCATTCTTTATTTTTAAGACCATAAGACATAGGAGCAGAATTAGGCCACTCAGCCCATCGAGTCTGCTCCGCCATTCATTCATGGCTGATTTTTTTTCTCATCCCCATTCTCTTGCCTTTTTCCCATGACCCCTGATCCTTTATCAATCAAGAGCTTATCTATCTCTGTCTTAAAGACACTCATTGACCTGGCCTCCACAGCCTTCTGCGGCAAGAAGTTCCACAGATTTACCACTCTCTGGCTGACGAAATTCCTCCTCATCTCTGTTTTAAAGGATCGTCCCTTTAGCCTGAGGTTGTGCAGTCTGGTTCTACTTTTTCCTACGAGTGGAAACATCCTCTCCACATCCACTCTATCCAGGTCTTTTGGGTCAGTAGATGGTGAGAATTTCCTCACATCGTGCTGGGAAGGGCAGGCATGGGTTCCTAATTGAGCGAGGGTGGGTGGGAGGGGATTCTAGGACTGGCAAAATCCGAAGGCGGCTCTATGTGCTTACGGAGCTCTTCTGCTCTTTCTGGCCCACAGGGGTTTTAAAACTTACCAGGGCTTCTACTGGCCAGGTGACAATTCCTGCCTTGTTGCTGCTGCTGCCGGGGTACAGACATTTCGGGGTCACCTGCTACATGAACCTCTAAATTACTGTCAAAACATGAGTAGACTCCCATCCATTGATGGCATCTACATTTCCTGCTGCCTCGGGAAAGAAGGCAACATAACCAAGGACCCCACACACCCCGGACATTCTCTCTTCCACCTTCTTCCATTGGCAAAAAGATACAAAAGTCTGAGATCACGTAAAAACTGACTCGAGAACAGCTGCTTCCCTGCTGCCATCAGACTTTTGAATGGACCTATCATATATTAGGTTGATCTTTCTCTTCACCCTATCTGTAACTGCAACACTATATTCTGCACCCCCTCCTTTTGTCCTCCCCTATATACTCTATGAACGATACGTTTTATCTCTGCAGCACACAAGGAACAATACTTTTCACTGTATCCTAATACATGTGACAATAATAAATCAGATCATATAAAACCGCTTTTAGCGAGAGCCTCTGCCAGAACTTGAACACTGAACGTGTTGTGATATCTCAGTATTAGCTTGAGTTGCTTTGTTATGATGCATATTCAGTCATCAAGATGATAATCCAGCTTAGCAAGGCAAAAGACTTGAAACATAACAGTTTCAATTCAATGTTATCAGTATCTGGGTATTCTATTGCTCAGATTTAGCCATCAGGCATCCAGCATTTGCCCTCCAGCAGACACTGGCTGTCATGTTGGGTCATTCTACAATCATGAATGAACTTGTCAACAACTCTGCACAAACAGTAGAAACAATAAAGCGTGATTTATCGCTATGTTTTTGTTTCACACAGGGTAGAATAGGTTCAGATTTCAGCTAATACCTGAACAGTAAAGAATATTAACCTTACTTTTGTACCCAGTTTTGTAATTTTCTTTTTAGCAAATAAACACAGCCCCGTGTGAAACATAACAGAGCCTGAACAGGGGTCCTGACTTTCATTGCCAGGCTTAGTTTCATCTTTTGCCACACCTGTGGGCGTGTTGCCATCCATGGTTATTCATGCCATCCATGGTTATTTTGCTTCTCATTGCCATGAAGTTGAAGCCCGTTAATCCGACCAGCCTTGATTGTTTGGTGTAACTGGTGCAGAGACTCCAAATATGGATGGTTGGTGGGGCCAAGTTGTGGCGGAAGTTCTTACATTTGAGTGTGGAATGGGACCCATTATAGGGGCAATGGCTGACGCTGAGTGAGTCGGGGCACACACCACCACACCCCCCCCCCCCCCCCCCCCCACACACACACAAGAGAATGTGAACTGCACAAACTCTAGCTGGGTTACCTCTGGAGAGAAACATTGGGTATGACCCTCGCAGCTGCACAAGGTGTGGAACCCTGTGGAACCCGGCACGATGGCACAATGGTTAGCATTGCTGCCTCTCAGTGCCAGGGACCCAGGTTCGATTTCCAGCTTGGGTCACTGTCTGTGTGGAGTCTGCATGTTCTCCCCGTGTCTGCATGGGTTTCCTCTGGGTGCTCCGGTTTCCTCCCAAAGTCCGAAAGACGTGCTGGTTAGGTGCATTAGCCATGCTAAATTCTCCCTCAGTGTACGCGAACAGGCGCCGGAGTGTGGCGACTAGGGGATTTTCACAGCAACTTCATTGCAGTGTTAATGTAAGCCTACTTGTGGCACTAAAATAAACATTAAAACCAAAATTTTGGGGCCAATAGATTGAATTTGAAATTGTTGTTTTTTTGTTGGACTGTTTTCTTGTAGAGTTTTGTAGTTTTCCTTTCTTTAAGCAGAGCTCAAAGCAAGTAAATTATTCATTTTCTGTCATTTGTATTGTGTGCATGTGTGTGAGTTTGCCCACCAAGATTAGACTTGATAGTGCTGGGCAATGTAACATTTTTTCCCAATTTGCACCTAGTAATAGTTGAATTATTGTCAATTAGTGTCAAACCCAGGCATGGTTCCGTGGTGCGTGTCGTCTTGTCTGGTTGAAATGAAGTTGAGACTGACCAGATTCTCTGTGGTCTATCACAGTTGTCAAAGAGAACTTTATCTCATCTATCTGAATAGGATTCAATGCCACATCTCTGTGTGAGGCAGCAGCATTATAACAGAGCGTTCCACTTACTCCCTTTAATATAATGGCTTGTGATGTTTGGAGTAATGAACAGCAATGCCATGCAGAGGGAGGGAAGCATCCATCTCTTTTCAACACTAAATACCATTATCGTGTCTGTCGAATGTTTGTTTCACATTAATAATTCACAGCAGACTATTAATTATTAACTTTACATCTTTCAGTATTCAGTTCCTGGACTATTCTAAATAGCCACGCTTATAATTTTCCAGAACAGCACCACAGACATTTGTTAGGATGAATGAGTGCTGGAAAAGTACAATGTGACATGAAGTAAATTAATGTTGCAATATAATAAACCATCATCAACTTTTTTTTTAGAAATTGAATATGTTTTGAATACAAAACTGTGTAGCCATAAGCCAAACCAAGAATCAATATGTGCTGATGGTGGAAGGGATTTTCTACCTCGGCTCCAATCCCAAACTCTTTGAAGAGACAAATTGCGTTTTCTCCTACGTGAGGTTATTTCTTAAGCTCTGTTACAGGCCATACCTGCAATAGAAGTTCACCAGATTGATTCCAGGGATGAAAGGGTTGACGTACGAGGAGAGATTAAACAGTTTGGGTTTATACTCGCTGGAGTTTAGAAGAGTGAGAGGGGATCTGATCATGGTATATAAAATTTTAGAAGGGTTCGATAAAGTAAATGTAGACCAAATGTTTCCTCTTATGGGGCAATTTCAAACAAGAGGTCACAGGTATAGGTTGAGACTCAGTAGATTTAAAACTGAGATGAGGAGGAACTACTCCTTGCAGAGGGTGGTGAATTTGTGGAATTCGCTGCCCCATAGCGCGGTGGAGTCTGAATCATTGAATGGTTTCATAGACATATTTCTAATAACAAAAGGGATAAGGGGATATGGGGGACAGGTGGGGGGGTGGAGGGGGGGGGGGGTGGATATGAGACCAGAGAGAGATCAGCCATGATCTGATTGAATGACAAAGCAGGCTTGAAGGACTCAACTTGCCTACTTCTGTTCCTAATTCCAATGTTCCTATGAAGCCCATCATTAGCCTTCAACCCCATGCTTTTCACTGCAAGCTTCTTCTTCAATCTTTCTTCAAAGATTGCTGGAGTTGCGGATAGTGATGAACATTGTCAGAGAATACAGCAAGATATTGATAGGCTGGAACATTGGGCGGAGAAATGGCAGATGGAATTTAATCCAGATAAATGTGAAGTGATGCATTTCAGTAGATCTAATGTAAGGGGGAGCTGTACAATAAATGGCAGAACCATCAGGAGTATTTACACACAGAGGGACCTGGGTGTACAAATCCACAGATCCTTAAAGGTGGCAGCAGAGGTGGAGAGGGTGATGAAAAAGGCATATGGCATGCTTGCCTTTATTGGACAGGGCATAGAATATAAAAGTTGGCATATGATGTTTCGGCTGTATAGAATGTTGGTTAGGCCACATTTGGAATACTGCATCCAGTTCTGGTCGCCACACTACCAGAAGGACGTGGCGGCTTTGGAGAGAGTACAGAAAAGGTTTACCAGGATGTTGCCTGGTATGGAGGGTCTTAGCTATGAGGAGAGATTGGGTAAACTGGGGATGTTCTCCCTGGAAAGATGGAGGATGAAGGGCAACCTAATAGAGGTGTATAAAATTATGAAGGGCATAGATAGGGTGAACAGTGGGAAGCTTTTTCCCAGGTCGGAGGTGACGAACACAAGGGGTCACAGGTTCAAGGTGAGGGGGGCAAGGTTCAACACAGATGTCAGGGGGACGTATTTTACGCAGAGGGTGGTGGGGGCCTGGCATGCACTCCCAAGCAAGGTGATTGAGGTGGACACGCTGGGATCGTTTAAGACTTATCTGGATAGCCACATGAACAGACTGGGAATAGAGGGATACAAACGAATGGTCTAGTTGGGCACATGAGTGGCGCAGGCTTGGAGAGCCGAAGGGCCTGTTCCTGTGCTGTATTCTTTGTTCTTTGTTCAGTACTGATAGTGCTTCATTCTTCTTCCTCCTCCTCTGTAAAAATAGTGGATTTGCTGGGAAAATAACAGTGAGTTTAACGGCCACATCATTATTCATGTGTAACAGCCCAGCCATTTGTGGCGAGAATGAGCTCTTGCGTGGGTTGCAAATCACCACAGATTGCTGTGCAATTTGCCCCGCTCCGGCATTATCCCAATGAAAGGTGGAGCTGACCACCAAACTTGAATGTCAGGAAATTGCCACATTCCCAGAAAGAGAATAACTGAGACTGTGAAATCTCATACTTGACAGTCATAAATTATTCATCAAAGGTTCTACTCTTCTGTTGGTCTAATCTTTCTCATATCTATTTCTATATCGAATTTGGCTCCAATGCCCCATAGTTCTTTCTCAGTGCTTAAATCCAGTTGGTTAAGGAGGTAGATCATTTGGTCCTCGCAACCACCAAGGCCCCAGATGCCTCATTGCCCCTGGCATCAACACACAAATCTCGCAATCTGTGGCATAAAATTTTTATTTTAAACTGAAGGGCAAAGAAAACAGATACTCCATGTGTTGCCTGTCTCCAGCAGGTTCTGGGTCAGTGGTAAAACATGCTGTTCCCTTGATGAATGCTCACTGCACCGAGACTCGTCACAGCCTCTCCCATCTAAAATAGATGCATATTCAAATGGGTGTGAAAGACCCCATGGCACGACTCAAAAAAGGCCAGTGTCCTCATATGAGTGCTAAAACCAACAAGATCAAATCAAGAGGTTAGCTCTCAACTTGCTTTATTTTGGATTTCTGGCATAAACTGGCTGGTGCGTTTGCCTAAAAATAATTATGACTTGTCAAAAACAGTTCATCGCCTGTGAAGTGCTTTGGGGCATTTGGAAGACGTGGAAGGCACTATGTACCGACACATTCTTCCTCCTTTGTTTTTTTTTCATTTAGCTCATTATCTCCAGCACTACATGGTTCCCTTCCTTACATTTGTTCCATTCCCACACGGTAGCTCAATCACATTTCCCAAGCTGTGTAATGGTAACAGACTCAACACCTCAAACTCGTGAAAGGTTACTGAAGCTTTATTTTTTTTCTAATGCAGAGGGACAATGGTACAACCAGATATAACACCCGACTCCTCCGACTGTTTCATAGTTCCCAAAGGTTTGAGCCTGGGGGCTTCAGAAGCTTGGAAGCGATTACATTTCATTCTCATTTTAGAAACACTGTGAAACTTTTCCTGTCAGCTATTGCACTTAAAATCTCTCAGAAATTAGGGATTTTTTTTCAAACAATACATACGCCTAAGAGTATTCCCTCCCTTTATGTCTTACTTCCTCACAGCTTCAAGGCTAAGTAAATAGTCAGGCTACCAGGCCTTGGGCTACATCCTGGAAATTGCAACTGAAATATGTGCTGGAATGTCACAGCTTGCCCGATTTCCCCTCCCAGCACCTATGTTTAGTGCTGACCTTCAATAACCTGGAAGTGATAGCAAATTCACTCTGGGGCAAGTTTTATTCATTCAAGTGATATGGGCATCTCTGGCTGGGTCAGCATTTGTTGCTTATCCCCAATTGCCCTTGAACTGAGTGACTTGCTGGGCAGTTTCAGAGGGCATTTGAGAGTCAACCACATTGCTGTGGATCTGGAGTCGCATGTAGGCCAGATCCAGGTACGGATGGCAGATTTCCTTCCCAAAATGACATCAGTGAACCAGATGGGTTTTTACAACAATCAACAGTGCTTTTATGGTCATCATTAGACTTCTAATTCCAGATTTTTTTATTGAATTCAAATTTCAACATCTGTCATGGCGGGTTTCGAACCCAGCTCCAGGGAATTACCCTGTGTCTCTGGATTATTAGTCCAGTGACAATACCACTTTGCCTCCCCCAAAGAGTGGCTCATTCATATCTGGCAAGTAAACATTCCTCGATAAACTTTTAATATAAACTTGGTTTGATAAAAAGCAGTATGGATAGAAAGTCTATTGATTAGGTGAATGTGGATATGAACTGATTTATTTTGATGGGATGAGTGAATAGAAGAATATGTTTGACTTATTGAAGCATTTAAATAAAATATATCTGTTCACGTTATTCTTTAAATTAGATGAGAACCAGTATATTTAACATTGCTAAAAATATATATATATGCCAATAAATGTTGTCAGGCATAATCTTTCAGTTGCACTGCCCTATCTATTAGCTCTGCTCCTGCATGGTTTTAATTTACCAAGAACTAATAAATCTAGCCAGGCATTGCTCTTTCAGTTTGGAAGATATTATAAATAGAGGTATGTGAGAGAGATGACAGTGGGAGGATTGGTGGTAAAAGCTTTATTGTTTGGTTTTAAAACCAATCTATGCAGACGGATAGCTGTGCAGTTTTATTGGATGGGATCAATCTGTTACTGATCATTTGTATGCGTATCTCAAACCTCGTGCATACAGTAACAGAGGCAGTGGCATAATGGTATTGTCATTGGACTAGTAATCCAGAGACCCGGATTTGAAACCCACCATAGCAGATTCAATAAAAATCTGGAATTATAAGTGTAATGGTGCTCATTGTTGATTGTCGTAAAACCAAAGATGGTTCACTAATGTCCTTCAGGGAAGGAAATCAAAGAATCCCCACAGTGCAGAAGGAGACCATTTGGCCCATCAGGCATGCACCAACTACAATCCCACCGAGGCCCTATGCCCTTAACCCCACATATTTACCCTGCTAGTCTCCCTAACACTAAGAGACAACTTAGCATGTCCAGTCAACCTAACCCGCACATCTTTGGAAATCTGCCATCCTTACCTCGCCTAACTTACTTGAGACTCCAGATCCACAACAATGTGGGTGATTCTTAAATGCCCCATGGGGGTGGCATGGTGACACAGTGGTGAACACTGCTGCCTCACAGCACCAGGGACACTGGTTTGATTCCCAGCTTGGGCCACTGTCTGTGCGGAGTCTGCATGTTCTCCCCGGGTCTGCGTGGGTTTCCTCCAGGTGCAACAGTTTCCTCCCGCAGTCTGAAAGACGTGCTGGTTAGGTGCAGTGGCCATGCTAAATTGTCTGTGTACCCGAACAGGTGCCTGGATGTGGCAACTAGGGGATTTTCACAGGAACCACATTGCAGTGTTGATGGAAACCTACTTGTGACAATTAAATAAACTTTAAATGGCCTAGGAAATCACTCAGTTCGAGAGCAATTAGATTTGGGCAACATGTTGTCCCAGCCAGTGATGCCCACATCCAATAAAAAATACTCTTTTAATGGCTTGAATGGAAATTTGGAGAATCTGCTGTCCACGGCTAAGTCCTAGCACTGCTGGGATTCCCAGAGCTCTTGGCTAAACATGTTCTCCCGTGAGCACTGAGTCAGCAGTGTAGGTGATGCTTGGTCACACAGCATAATCGAAGTAGTACCACCAGACTTGCCTGCTGCCTGCCTCCAACTTCTTTGGGCATGGGCTGTTTATGAAATGGCATGAACAAATTCCTAGCCTTTAGTATTCAGAAATATTGATGCTTTACTTAAACAACAATTCAATGGAATTCTTAACTATGAACCGAAGAATCCACAGCTCATGCAAATCATCTGTTTTTAGTTTTCTTTTTCTTCCTTGCTTGTTCGCTCTGTCTCCTGGTTCAAGACTCCTTACAGTAAAAAAAATCAAGCTATCAAATTGTTTTCTTCTGAAACTTTCTTAGTTTAAAAATAACTTCCTGGGCTAATATTTCAGCTTGCTTTCAAAGTATTAAGAAAAACAAACCGGATTATAGCTTAAGCAAAAATCTGCTATAATACTTGTATGAGTTTTGAACAATAATTGCTTCTGACATCCAATGTATATACACACAAAAACAAAGATATTGCAATCATTCTGTCCCTTAGCTTAAGAAAAAGCATTTGATTCTGAAAGTTAAACTGGAAAATGCTTTCATAATTCTTTCTTGAGCCATTCATTCAATTTATTTGGGGGAAAACAACCCCCAAATCTTACAACATCATAAGAAGAAATCTATTTTAATTTGCGCACTGGGAGAATCCCACTGATGGATGTTGGGAATAGCACATGTGCTCACACTGTAAGATCCAGGGGACTGCGCGCAACACTGGCTGATTTCACACCCACGTTTAAGAGAGATTGTAGTCTTTCAGGTTAACACGCTAATAAATGTAAAAAGGACAATTTTATAATCAAGCTTAATTGTGAAGTAACACGGTCAAAAGGCTATGGGAGGAGTGACGAGTAAAAATATTCTCAAGTATTTCCATCAATTTCATTGGTTCTGAATATGTTTTTTATTTTGTTGGTCGACCATCCTTCTTATCTTGCGGACTATCTTTTTGAGGATTCATATATCTTCTAACTCCTCAATTCTAATTTGCTGCTCTTTACAAATAAGAATATTTTAGTGAATCCAAAAACATGGCACTCAAGAGTTTAAAGTTGACCTTTTAGCATCACAAGTAGGCTTACATTAACACTGCAATGAAGTTACTGTGAAAATCTCCCAGTCACCACACTTTGGCGCCTGTTTGGGTACACTGAGGGAGAATTTAGCATGGCCAATGCAACTAACCAGCACGTCTTCTGGACTCATAGAAATCATAGAAACCCTACAGTGCAGAAGGAGGCCATTCGGCCCATCGAGTCTGCACCGACCACAATCCCACCCCACATATTTACCCGCTAATCCCTCTAACCTACGCATCCCAGGACTCTAAGGGGCAATTTTTAATCTGGCCAATCAACCTAACCCGCACATCTTTGGACTGTGGGAGGAAACCGGAGCACCCGGAGGAAACCCACGCAGACACAAGGAGAATGTGCAAACTCCACACAGACAGTGACCCGAGCCGGGAATCGAACCCGGGACCCTGGTGCTGTGAAGCAGCAGTGCTAACCACTGCAAATGGAACATGCACATTGCTAATATGAAAAAAATAACATATCCTTCCCAGCATAAACAAGAGTTCAGTTGTATTTTCAACACCTGGTCGCTTTCAGCAAGATGAAGTGTTTGAATCACGATAATTAAATGTCTAAAACCATACTGGTTTCGAGAAAAAATTTGAAATAAGTTTGGGTTCATGTGCCCGAGGAACGATGTCTGGCACTCGGTGCCATCGGCATTCGCTTGAGTGGCCAAGCCCAGGAACGCCACCTGAATCACATTATTTTTTAGTCTTGACAGATTTGCTGGGAAATAACAGCAAGAGCAATCGAATAAATGCCGTGTTCTAGCTTGGCAGTGAAAGAAATAAATATCGGTGTGAGTAAAAGTGAAATGATTCTCCTGAGGGATGGAGATGAGTGTTTTTCTGCAGGCATTGATCATGCGAATGATCAATGAGACAGTGTGGATGTCTCTTGGCTCTTTGTTTTTCATATACTTGTACTTGTACTTGGAGCTTGTGGTCCATTTTTTGGGGAGTAGTTTCAATCCCTGAAAATGGATGGATTTGGATCTGGGTTGGGTGGAGAAAAGTTAAAGGTAGAAAAATCAAAAACCCAAACTCAGCCTCCCCCCGATCCTGCCCATTAATATTCTTCAGTCAAGACTGGTGTTGACCAAGTCAACAGACTAGTTTATTTTAAGTTTAAAGTTTGTTTATTATTGTCACAAGTAGGCTAATTATTAACACTGCAGTGAGGTTACTGTGAAAATCCCCAAGTCGCCACACTCCAGTGCCTGTTCAGGCACACTGAGGGAGAATTTAGCATGTCCAATGCGCCCTAACCAGCAAATCTTTCAGACTGTGGGAGGAACCTCACGCAGACACGGGGAGAACGTGCAGACTCCACACACTAATGATCCAAGCCGGGAATCGAATCCAAGTCCCTGGCATTGTGAGGCAGCAGTGCTAACCACTGTGCCACCCATTTAATACAAAATTGGAAAATGAACCATTATTCAGTATAAATGATATGTGGCACAATAATATACATGTTACTATTTTCCTCAACACCTCAAATACAACAAAAATTGAATTGGTAATACCGATCATTGGAAATGGTTATTAATTTTGAATGTGACAAAACCCTTTCGCAAAGCCTAACCAAGTGTCAGTTTACTGTTGATCTCAGTGTGACTGACTGCAAGTGCTCAGCTGTGTGCAGATTAGCCCAAGTTAACCCACAGTTGGAATCCAGTGGCCACAGAGCCATTGTTAAAAGAATGAGGAATAATCATCAGCGAAGCACCTACTCACAACTCAGATCAAATCTTCACCGCAGATCTAACTGTCAGTCAAGTCATTACATTGGGATTGTATGATGCATTGATCTGTGCTTGTTAACTTGAACAATCAGTCCAACAACCTGTGGACATAAGAAGACAACTCTCATGACAGGGTTCACAGGATACTTCAAAACAAGACACAGTAATCCTCAGATTGAAGTATTGCTGCAACCAATTGATTGTCAAATAATTACAACACAACAGTCAAAGGTGATGTCCATCAATTGTAGACTTATTAAGTACACGTCCTGTTGATCCTTATAGAGAGAAACTACCTAAATTCAGAACTGCTGCATATCAACAGGACTGCTCATTGTAAATGAATGTGGGTTAACCTGACCAGTTTATCAAAAATAATTTTTGCCACATTTATGTCAAGGAATCACCATTTGCGTAAATGAAAACATCATTTTGAGTAAGTAGATGTACAGACTTGTTTTATCGCCAGATGTTTATTAGCAGATGGTCTGTCTGCAGATGGGTGGCACAGTGGCACATTGGTTAGCACTGCTGCCTCACAGCGTCAGGGACCCAGGTTCGTTTCCCGGCTTGGGTCACTGTCTGCATGGAGTTTGCACATTTTCCCCGTGTTTGCGTGGATTTCCTCCGGGTGCTCCGGTTTCCACCCACAGTCCAAAGATATACGGGTTAGGTGGATTATGCTAAATTGCCTCTTGATGTCAGGGGAACTAGTTAGGGTAAATGCGTGGGGTTGTGGGGATAGGGCCTGGGTGGGATTGTGGTCGGTGCAGACTCAATGGGCTGAATGACCTCCTTCTCCACTGTACGATTCTATGATCTACCCAATTCATGGTAGTTGGGAATTTGTGAAAGCTTTCAACAAATGCAACCAGATAAATCTCAAAAGTGCAATAATCCTGAATAGTATAGAATTTTCTCTTACTCAAAAATGCTGTCAGAAAAGGCTGGGGAAGTTTTGGGAGATTTATGGCGTAACAAATTGGTAGGCGGGGAGGAATATGTTTCTAGTGCTTAGCGTTCTAAGAATTCTTAGTCAACCTTTGTTTCACGATCAACTCATTAATACAAGTTTAAATATAATATGTCATCTGATCTGATGAGGAGGGTAGACTGGCTCCCTCTTCTTATTCTTTGATTCACTGAAATGGATTTTAAAAAAAAGATATGCTTGCCAATTTAGTGAGTGTTTAAATCTTTCCATGCTGTGACTGTAAAAGACGCATATAGACAGGTATCCTTAAATTTAAAAA
The DNA here is from genome assembly GCF_964213995.1 of Mustelus asterias. Classification (NCBI taxonomy): domain Eukaryota; kingdom Metazoa; phylum Chordata; class Chondrichthyes; order Carcharhiniformes; family Triakidae; genus Mustelus; species Mustelus asterias. The sequence goes on along the minus strand of NC_135813.1, from coordinate 34,054,395 downwards.
AGGCTGATATTCTCCGGCCTCCCAGCTGCATGCTTCTTGCCGGCAGGAGGTGGCGCGTTGTTTGCTCGTGGCGGGATTCTCTGGTCCCGCCACGACAATGGGAATTCCCTTCGACATCACCCCACGCTGGCGGGGCAGGGGTGCGCAGCTGGCAGGATCAGAGAATCCTGCCGGCGTGAACGGTCGGAGAATTCCAGCCATAATGTTTATTGTACTTTAAGCTGGTCTGAAGAAAAATTATCCAATCAGTTGGACTTTCGCTCACATGCGCACTCAAGGTTCACTTACTCACATAAGTAAGTGACAGCGCAAGAGGAGAGATTTAAAAATGTTCTTAACGTCTTGTAAAAGTTAAACGTATATGACTCTTATAGACCTATGACTTGGAGAGTTTCAGGTCAAGCTTAAGGAAAATCTAAGTCCAGTTTTAGAACCAGTTAATTATGTCAGTAGACAATTATTCAGTTTCTACGGAGTCAATAGCTGCTTGTTTGGCTCTCAACACACTTCTTGTAGCAAGTGGACAGTCATTCGGCACCTAGGGCTCAAAATTGCAGGCTGGATGTGGAGAGAGAAAGAGAAAACACGTGCATGTGCACATGTGCGTCCATCTGTCCATCCCACTTGGGACCAATTCCTTCGCTGTTTCTTACGCTCTGTCTATTGTAGCATGGAGAAAACACAATCACAAGATCCTCTATCTCCAACTGATGGGAAGGAGGTAGCGTAGTGCTACTGTCACTGGGCTAGTAATCCAGAGACAGGTTAACACTCTGAGGATTTGGGTTCAAATCCTACCAAGGCTCTGACGAAGAGTCATCCAGACTTGAAATGTTGGCTCTATTCTCTCTGTACAGGTGCTGTCAGCACTGCTGAGTTTTTCCAGCATTTTCTGTTTTTGTTATTGCTTAGAGTGTTTGCTTAAATAGGGAATTCATCAATAAACACTGACAGCATTATTTTTTTGCTCTCAGCATGGATCCTGATGCCTGCCCATGATAGATTTGAGTTGGCATGGAGGGTGTAAAAGCAAGGGGTGGCAGGTATGAGTTGGTATTAAGTTGGTGTGGGGGCTTTAAAGGGACACAGAGGTGAATGCAGAGGCATGAGTTGGCTTGCAGACCATGAGGGGTGGTGATTGGGTGGATGCAGGGGCACAGGTTGTCATTGGGGTTGTGAGGGGCTATCAGGGCTGGGTTGAGGGGCATAGGTTGGAACGGCTGGGGGAGTGTGTGGGGGTGAGAGGGTGTGAGAGCGTGAGGCCTGTATTTTTTTTTTGGCAACTGGGATTAATTGCCAGACCAGCCTTTTCCCCACCCTGCCTCTGCATCCGGCAGCCCCTGCCTCAGAACTATTTCCATGACTCCCACCTGCCCCAGAACAAAAATCCAGGATAGTATTTTAGTCGTTGGTTTGGCCAAGCCGGGAACTCTCCCGATTCTGTGCTCCCAACAAAAGAGTGAAAATTCAAGTCGATGGGCCCGATTTTACCATTTCGACACTAGGTCCCGGGTGCGGGCGCCAAATAGATCCGAGCCCGGAGGCCGGGCTCCAGTGCGCCCTTACGCTTTTTTCTGGTGCCGGTCCAGTGGGCGGGGCTTAGTGCCGCCGGAACGATAGGAGCTCCAAACTGTGCATGCGCAGTTCGGAAAAAACCTGACAGAACGCGCCCGGGTACGAAAAAAAAAGCAGAGAGCAGAGAGAGCCTCTCTGCCGTTCATCCTCTGGTCAGGAGGGGTGGGGGGGGGGCGGGGTGTGATGTATCATTCCATGGGCGGGGGGGGGGAGAGGGGGTGTGACTCTCATCCTCTGGCCGCAGACACAGCGGAACCCCCCGACCACAGGATGAGAGTCACACCTCCTCTCCCCCCCTCCATGGGATGATACATCACACCCCCTCTCCCCCCCCCCCCCTGCTAGGGAATGATAAGTCACCCCCCCCCCCCAGGGGATGATAAGTCACACTCCCTTGCCTCCTCCCACCCCCCCCCCCAAGAGGGCGATGTCGGCCCGCCCCTCTCCTCATCCCTCCCCCTCCTCATCCCACCCCCCCACCAGAGTTCCAACTGGGCCCACCGCTCCCCCCCCCCCCCCCTCCCTCCTCCGGCAGACGCCAGCGGACCTGCGTGAAGCCCGGTCCCTTCAGCCATGGCTCGAAGTCAGTTTCGAGCAACGTGCAGGCTGTCGAAGGACTGAAGGTGAGCGGGAAGGATGGTGGAGGCAGACCACGATCAAGGTAGGTTAGGGATGTGCTCTGCCGGGGGCGCCTGCCTCCCAACGGGATCTGATCCCAGGGGGGGTGGTTTGCCGGGGTGGTTAGCGGGGGGGGGGTCCGCGAAGGGTGGGCCTCGGCGATTCCCCTGCTGAATAAAAGTCCAAATCGGACTTTTGTACAGCAGGTCGCTTAATGCACGGATGCGAATTGGGCCACATGGTGGTAGAGTTGGGCAGGAGCTTCATTAATTCGATTTAAATGCATGCAAATGCATTCAAGTCGTCTCGCCAGTCGATTCGGGCGCGCATCGGTGAAGGCGCGATTTGCAAAAACTCTGGTGTGGATCGCGTTTTAGGCCCGATGCCCGACTTTACCGCCCGAAAACGGGCGCGAAGCTTTGGTAAAATCGGGCCCTATGTCTCACACCTGTTATTGATGTGTACAGGGTGATTTCCTGACTTTGTAATTTTGATTTCATGACCAGAAAAATGCAAACACTCACATTTCTGATGCATATTTGCTGCAAGCAGGGCTTCTTACCAAAGCCGTACAGAGGCTGAAAAATAGCTCAGCCCTGTCAACAATATCCATGGGGAGAATGGGGCATGGGAAGTGTGAGGGTTGATAGGTTGTGAGGGCTAGAGACCTGTTTTTACTTGCAACTGGGCCAAAGTGCCGGACCACTGCTCCACTTCCCCTTCCAAATCAGTTTTGAGTGAACTTGTCAAAAGACAAGAGCCATGGGTGGTGATTGTGTTAGCTAGGCTCCTCTACTCTGAAAAGAGACATCTCAAAGATTACATAGCGACATAAAAATCCACATAAGGTATTGAATAGCAATCCTTTCAAAACATGACATGACGGTAGGATATTTAATTATGTGGATTGTTTTGGAGAAGTAAATTTGATCAACTTGACATCACACTTTGAAAGTCACAAGGAACATTAGCGTCATCGATCAAACCCAATTGCTGGGGCATGTTCTTCATCTCTTTTATTTTTATTCATTCCTGGGATGTGATTGTTCTTGGCAAGGACAACATTTATTGTCCATCCCTGATTGCCCTTGAGAACTTGTGGTCAGCTGCCTCAGTGAGAGAGAAGTGAGACCTGGGGGTGGCACGATGGCACTGTGGTTAGCACTGCTGCCTCGCAGCGCCAGGGACCCGGGTTCAGTTCCGGCCTCGGGTCACTATCCGTGTGGAGTTTGCACTTTCTTCTCGTGGGTTTCCTCCGGGTGCTCTGGTTTCCTCCCACAGTCCGAAGATGTGCAGGTTAGGTTGATTGGCCATGCTAAAGTGACCCTAGTGTCAGGGGGATTAGCAAGGTAAATATGTGGAGTTATGGGAATAGGGTGGGATTGTGGTCGGTACAGACTCAATGGGCTGAATGGCCTACTCCTGCTTTGACAAAGGGTCGTCTGGACTCAAAATGTCAGCTCTTTTCTCTCCTTACAGATGCTGCCAGACCTGCTTAGATTTTCCAGCATTTTCTCTTTTGGCCTCCTCCTGTACTGCAGGGATTCTGTGATTCTATAAGACAGCTTTATTTACATTACAGTTGTACAGAGGGGAAATTTCTTGGGGAGGAAACTTGTTGCAAACAAGCAAGAGTATGCAATGGAACAAGTTGAATGGGAGGAGGCAGAAAACACACAGGTATAAGGGCTATAAGTAAGCCCGCTGATTGTTGCTTAGAAAACGATTGTAGGGGGAAAACAAACTTGAAAGTGGATAAACATATTTTTCAACAATTTTAGTAGCCTGCCATTGATTTCAATGAAGTAGGACCAGATCCTTCCGACCTCGCCCGTGGCTGGAATTCTCCAGTCCCGCTGCAGCGAATGGAGATTTGGCTGAGCACCAAATTCTCCATTCTCGCTGGCAGCGGTGGGACCCGAACAGCTGGAGAATTTTGACCATTGCAGTTCAGTAAGTGAAACTGGCTCCTGACGTACTAGGATGTCACAGGTGCCCCGATCCAGTTTCACGGCCTGGCTTAGATCGATTGCTGGACTGCAATCTATCCAAGATGGATTGCAGTGGTTTAAAGTAGAAAAGATATTTATTGAGATGTAAAAGTCAGTTAATCTTACAGTTGGCACTTAAAAATTATGTTCTGTGTCCACAGGACTGGGTTATTAATATATATCAGAGAGAAGAGTGCTGCCATTGCTGGGGAACACTCGCTGTATACGTGCCTCCCAACCGTAAACCAATGGCTCATGACTATTCTATGCTTTCGGTCCCTTAGCCAATTTGCAAAGCATATTGCCACTGCCCCGTTAACACCATGGGCTTAAAATTAGTGACTGAGTCTATTTTTGCAAAGTCTTTTGTCTGTCCAAAGACTCAAAATTAACCACACTACAATGATTAACCCTCTTGGTTGCTTTGTCACAGAACCTCAATGTGTGGAGAGCACTGAAAATGCAGAGCTAGCCCAGGGTTGGAACGGGATTTAATATAGAATCCATAGAATACGTACAGTACAGAAGGAGACCATTCAGCCCATTGAGTCTGTACCGACCACAATCCCACCCAGGCCCTATTCCCATAACCCCCATAATGCATTTACCCTCTAATCTCACTGACACTCGGGTCAATTTAGCGTGGCCAATCAACCTAACCCGCGCATCTTTGATCTGTGGGAGGAAACCGAAGCATCCGGAGGAAACTCACACAGACACAAGGAGAACGTGCAAACTCCGCACATACAGTGACCCGAGGCCAGCATTGAACCTGAGACCCTGGTGCTGTGAGGCAGCAGTGCTAACACTGTGTCACCGTGATGCCAGAATTTTTTTGGAAGTATCATTATTGGAAATGTCAAAAACAATGAGAAGGACTGCAGGAGGACATAATCAGACATGCATAAATGGGGCAGGCCCCTGGCAGATGTCACTTCATAGGAACATCATCGAATCCCTACAGTACAGGAGGCCTTTTGGCCCATCAAGCCTGCACCGACAACACACCCACCCAGGCCCTTTCCCCCTAATTTGACGCATTTACCCTGCTAATCCCCCGACACTAAGAGGCAATTTAGCATAGTCAATCAATCTAACCTGCACATCTTTGGAGTGCGTTAATTGATTAACCAGACTGATGCCAAAAATGAGGGACTCTGTTACATGAAGGGACTGAACAAGCTGATGTATTGAGACCAAGATTAAGAGGAGATAAGATACAGGTGTTCAAAATTGTAAAGGGTATTGATAAAGTAAGTAAGGATTAAACTTAGTTGGCGGCATGCTGGCACAGTGGTTAGCACTGCTGCCTCACAACGCCAGGGACCTGGGTTCGATTCCTGGCTTGGGTCACTGTCCGTGCGGAGTCTGTACATTCTCTCCATATCTGCGTGGGTTTCCTCTGGGTGCTCTGGTTTCCTCCCACAGTCCAAAGATGTGCTGGTTAGGTGCATTGGCCATGCTAAATTCTTCCTCAGTGTAACCCGAACAGGTGCCGGAATGTGACGACTCGGGGATTTTCCAGTAACTTCATTGCAGTGTTAATGTAAACTAACTTGTGACACTAATAAACAAACTTAAAACTTTTTACAGTGGCGGAAAGATTGATAACTGCAGGACACGGATTAAAAGGTGACTAGTAAAAGAAACAGAAGTGACATGAGGAAACAATCATCGACATAGTTAATGTTGTGTTCCGGAATATTCAGCCTAAAAGTGTGATGGAAGCAAATTCAATAGTAACTTTCAAAAGGGAATTAGAGAAATACTTGGAGGATAATTAATTTGTAGGCTGTGAGGATAGAGCAATGGGCTGAATTGCCTCCTTCTGTGTCGAGTAACCACGTTCCATCTCTCTTCTGAAGGCATTGTAAGCTGTCTTTTTAGGACATGTGAGTCGAAGTAGCAATTCCTCTTCATGTGACATTCTTTCCCAACTCGTCTCGGAGGCTCTGATCTGAATTTATAAGCCTCCTTGAAATGTCAGCTTCGGCTTAATAGTGGCATGTTGTTGACACTTCAGTGCAATGTTGAGGACGTGCTGGACTATTGGACCCAGGCCCAACTTCCCTCTTAAATGGACGTAAAACCTCACATAATGCAATTTGTAGAAAACCAGGGAAGCTCTCTCTGGCCAATATTTATCCCTCAACCAATATCACGAAAATAGATCTATGTGGTTATTTACTTCATTGCTGTTTGTGGGACATTGCGAGCAAATTGGGAGCCATATTTCCTACATTACAACAATAACTCGCACTTCAGAAGTACTTAATTGGCTATAAAGTGCTTCGGGATGCCCGCAGGCCGTGAAAGGTGCTACAATAAATGCAAATTATTTATTTTCATTCTATAATTGTGTAGTTAATATTGAGACCTTCTAAACCCCAAAATGTATCACCACATATCATGCATATAGTTCTCATAATTATTGTCTAGAATGAGATGCTGCACTAATTGGTCGTGAACTGGTTATCAATATTATTCATCTGGCCCAAGCACCATTCTCTATCAAAGTAGTGTACAGTAAATTATTCAGTGCTGTTAGTTGGAAAGAGACTAAAAGATTGAAAAATGTTTGACAATCTTATCTTCCTTCAATGTGAGGCATGTGTCCCCAGTTTAGTAACTTCGGCTAAGTGACTGCATGAGAATCTGGGGAAAATCATCGAATACCCACAGTGCAGAATGAGGCCATTCGGCCCATCGAGCCTCCACCGACAACAATCCCACCCTGGCCCTATCCCCGAAACCCCATATATTTACCCTATTAATCACTCTGACGAAGGAGCAATTTCGCATAGGCAATCTAACCCACACATTTTTGAACTGTGGGAGGAAATGGTAGCACCTGGAGGAAACCCACGCAGACACAGCGGGAACATGCAGACTCCGCACTGGCTGTCACCCAAGCTGGGAATTGAACCCGGGTCCTTGGCACTGTGATACAGCAGCGCTAACCACTGTGCCCCCTGTGCAACCGTGCCGCCCCCATTAAATGATTAAATGTGGTGGAATAAGAGCTAAGTAAAGCAAGACAAAGGATTTAATTGTAGTTGAAAATCACACTGCCATTATACCCGCATTACTTCTGTAATTTTTCCAGTAACTCAATGGGCGGAATTTTGCCGTCCTGCCCGTCACAAGAATTGTAGCGGGTGGGACAGGACCAAGCAAGAGACCATTGACCTCGGCAGGGATTTTCCGGTATTGGGGCGAGCGCAATGGGAAAATCCTGCCCAATGTTTTTTTCCCCCATGGGAAGCACATCCTATTCTGGCTTCTCAACTGCCTTTCTGTTCATTGGTGTGAAGGGAGTGGTTTCCATGGAAGATTATAATCCAGGCAAAGACTTTCTCTTGGGCTTTCCATGCATTATTATATCATTGTATTTTTTTTGCAAGCAAACGGGTATACTAGCCAGTGCCTGACTGCAGCACAATATATTGTGATTTCCTTTATTTGGAGTTTGAACAATGAAATCCAGGTGATTGGTTCTTATCCATTGCCAGGAAAACTCCATTTAGTATTTTTGTACAGAATCGTAGAATCCATACAGCACAGAAGGAGGTCATTAGGCTCATCAAGTCTGCACCGACTCTGTGAAAGAGTATCTTAAACCTACGCATTTACCATGGCCAATCCACCTCACCTACACATCTTTGGGCGAGAAGGTGGAGCACCCAGAGGAGACCCATGCAGACACAGGGATAATGTGCAAACTCCGCACAGGCGGTCACCCAAGGCCGGAATCAAACACAGGTCACTGGTGCAGTGAGGCAGCAGTGCAAACCACTACTGCCCTGTGGTCATTTGTGGAAATTTCTGATGACTAAATTCACTTCATTGGGATGAGAAGTAACAACAAACTATAGGGTTGTTTCAATGTCAATAATCAAGTCAAGAATTTTAGGGGTGGCAAATTTAACTTCATCAACTAACTGACTCAAGGTTTCAAATCTTGAAGGTTGGTGACTGAAAGGTAAGTTTGTTGAAAATGCTCAGACAGTGAAAAACCCTTAATTAAATTTTGATGGGGAAAGAGCAGGTTCAAAGTTCAAACCAGTAAAAGTCAGTAGTGGTGTTAGAAGGTTCTGCATTTCACAGTGTAATCCATTGAAGCATTTTTTAAAAGAACATTAGGGGATGTGAGCATCACAGGAAAGACCAGTAATTATTGCCCACTCCTTAGCAGGGACAGGCATTTCTGAGCTCTCTGCAACTTTCATGGAGCCCTCATACATAATAAGGTTTGGCTGATCCAGTAGTCCATTGATACAGCTGCACCCATGGGAAAACATTGTTTCATTAACAGCTCTTTCTCTGTTATTTATTACGTTAACTGTGCAATGTTTATTTACACAAGATAGAAGTGTGCATTTTGGAAGGTCTAATACAGATAGGAAATATACAGTAAATGGCAGAACCCTTAAGAGTATTGATAGGCAAAGGGATCTGGGTGTACAGGTACACAGGTCACTGAAAGTGGCAATGCAGGTGGAGAAGGTAGTCAAGAAGGCATATGGCATGCTTGCCTTCATCGGCCAGGGTATTGAATTTAAAAATTGGCAAGTCATGTAAAAGTTTTTATAAATATATAAAAAGGAATAGAGTGGCTAGAGTGAATGTTGGACCCTTGGAGGACGAGAGGGGGGAGTTAATAGTGGGAAATGAGGATATGGCTGAGTCTTTAAATAAGTTTTTTGTGTCGGTCTTCACGGTGGAGGACACAAATAGTTTGCCAAATATTAACGATAGAGGGTTGGCAGCAGGAGAAATACTTAATACGATTAATGTTACCAGAGAGGCAGTGCTGGGTAGACTAATGGGACTGAAGGTGGACAAGTCCCCGGGTCCGGATGGAATGCATCCCAGGGTATTGAAAGAAATGTCAGAGGTAATAGTGGATGCGTTAGTGATTATTTATCAAAACTCGTTGCATTCTGGGGTAGTGCCGGTTGATTGGAAAACGGCTAATGTTATGGAATTCTCTGCCCACTGAGGTGGTGGAGGCTACCTCGCTGAATATGTTTAAAGCGCGGATGGATGGATTCCTGATCGGTAAGGGAATTAAGGGTTATGGGGATCAGGCGGGTAAGTGGTACTGATCCACGTCAGATCAGCCATGATCTTATTGAATGGCGGGGCAGGCTCGAGGGGCTAGATGGCCTACTCCTGCTCCTATTTCTTATGTTCTTATGTTCTTATGTTGCAGCTTTATAGAACCTTACTTCGGCCGCACTTGGAATTTAGTGTTCAATTCTGGTCGCCACACTACCAGAAGGATGTGGAGGTTTTGGAGAGGGTACAGAAAAGATTTACCAGGATGTTGCCTGGTATGGAGGGCATTAGCTATGAGGAGAGGTTGGAGAAACTTGGTTTGTTCTCACTGGAGCGACAGAGGTTAAGGGGTGACCTGATAGAAGTCTACAAGATTATGAGAAGCATGGACAGTGTGGATAGTCCGAAGCTTTTTCCCAGGGTGGAAGAGTCAATAACTAGGGGGCATCGGTTTAAGGTGCGAGGGGCAAGGTTTAAAGGAGGTGTACGAGGCAAATTTTTTACATAGAGAGTAGTGGGTGCCTGGAACTCGTTGCCGGGGGAGGTAGTGGAAGCGGATACGGTAGTGACTTTTAAGGGGCGTTTTGACAAGTACATGAATAGGATGGGAATAAAGGGATATGGTCCCCAGAAGGGTAGGGGGTTTTAGTTAAGTCGGGCAGCATGGTTGGTGCAGGCTTGGAGGGCTGAAGGGCTTGTTCCTGAGCTGTAATTTTCTTTGTTTTTTTGTTCTTTGTGTCTAGCTTTTGTAATTTAGCTATGGAGACTTTAAAAGACTGGATGATTGACACTTTTATAGGGTTGTAATAAACAGTCTTTCTAAGAAAATAGAAAGTTTTGAATGAATGTTTTTTTAAAGCCTGTCTACACATGTCATTGTTACAATAGTGTCTATTTGTTTTGTGCAGTGTGTCTATGGACAAATAACCATTGAAATCCCAGAGATTGGTATGACGGGTATGGGGGGTTGTGGGGCTTGGTGGAGGGCATAGGTTGGCATGGAGGATATGAGGATTTATGGGTAATGGGTGGATGGGCATAGGTTGGCATGGATGGTATGACAGGCTCTGGAGAGTGGGAAAGGGACATAGGTAGGCATGGAGGATATGACAGGCCAATGGGGGTTGATGGGGAGTTATGAGTTGGCACAGATGTGGCAGGAGAGTGGGGGAGGGGATTGGGGGATGAGGCGGTGAGGGCTGTTTTTTGTTGTACGATTATTATTGCAATTGGAACAAAGCCCCAGAGCATCAAAGTTGGTGTTTTAAACAGCCTGCTTTGGTACTCAGTAGCACCATTAACTCCCCATGAACTGTTTCCGAGGGTGGCCAGCCCTACTGCTTATAGCATTGACGTGAATGTTAGTTGTCACTTACCCACCTGAGCCTGAATGTTGTCCAGGCCTTGATGCATATGAGCACAGCCTGCTTCAGGAACTGGGTTACTGAACGCTGTTGAACACTGTGCAATCATCAGCGAACATCCCCATTTCTGGCTGATGGTGGAGAATGTCACTGATGAAGCAGTTGAAGGTGGTTGGGCCTAAAACACTATCCTGAAGAACTCATGTAGCAATGTCCCTGGGCTGAGGTGATTGGCCTCCAACAATTATAACAATCCTCATTTGTACTTGGCATAACTCCAACGAGTGGAAGGTTTTCCCTTTGATACCCATTGACTTCAATTTCACTGGTGCTCTTTGATAACATATTCAGTCAAGGGCATTCACTCTTATCTAACTTCTAGAATTCAGCTAATTTGTCCCTGTTTGGACCAAGACTGTAAAGGACTATGGAGCTGAGTGACCCTGGTGGAACTCAAATTGAGAAGTGCCGCTTGATTGCACTATCTTCAAATCTTCCATCAATTTTCTGATGATGAAGAGGAGATTGATGGGACAGTAATTGGCCAGATTGGACTTGTCCTGTTGGCTCACATTGTCTCGTAAGTGCCAGTGTCGTAGCTCTCCTGGAACAAGCATTAGACGCTTGGGGAGAAGGTGAGGCAAATGTCCTGAATCATTCAATCAGTCCCTGGTTGTTGTAATAAGGAGGCTGTCTCTTTTGATTGGAAGCTTAAAATAAATGTCTCTCACTTGTACCTTGGGATCCTCTTAATGTTGATATCAGTAGTCATTTCATAAACCAATGTTGGTGAAAGTGAGCTGGAATGTTTTTCAAACGCTCTCCACAAAAAGTAGAATGGATTTATATCTGTAGTTTCCCACCCCACCCACACTTGAACCCCAAAATGCTGTGCTCCTGAAATTGTGGGAAGGGAAGGGTTCACCTTTCAGTGGATGACTGGCAAGTTGTGTCACCTGAAATCTGGAATTAGGGGATGTGTACATTCTGACCTTATTGCGAAGAGGTGCTTTATTGCACTCAAAATGAGAAAACCATGGAATAGAAAATACATCAGGCAGTTACAGGAATTATAAATCATCCCACCATCAGGACCTTACAACTCTGAGTCAGTTCGCTGAGTTGGCTGGACGGCTGGTTAGTGATGCAGAGTGAAGCCAACAGCGTGGGTTCAATTCCCGTACTGGTTGAGGTTATTCATGAAGGCCAACCTTCTCAGCCTTATCCCTCATCTGAGGTGTGGTGACCCTCAGGTTAAATCACCAACAGCCCATGTTCACCTGGGTTTATGCTAACTTTACCTTTTACCTTTACAACTATACAGTTGAAAATAATTTTCACTAAAATTGACAGCCTTCTCTTTTTTTATTTTGAGAGAATGTATTTTTCAGTCGAGCATGTATATCATAGAATCCTATAGTGCAGAAGGAGACCTTTCGACCCATCAAGTCTGCAACGACCACAATCCCACCCAGGCCCTACCCCCATAACCCCATGCATTTACCCTAGCTAGTCCCCCTGACACTAAGGGGCAATTTAGCATGGCCAATCCTCCTAACCCACACATCTTTGGGTTGTGGGAGGAAACAGAAGCACCCGGAGGAAACCCACGTAGACATGGGGAGAACGTGCAGACTCCATACAGACAGTGACCCAAGTCAGGAATCGAACCCAGGTCCCTGGCGCTGTGAGGCAGCACAACTAACCACTGTGCCACCGTGTTGTCCAGGGTATCAATACAAATTACATTCATAACTTCACAAAAAACAACAAGCAGAAGCAATCTTACAATTTTAATTTGCAAATGGACCGTCGGAACTAATACCCAATTTTTGGGGTCTTAGCTATTGATATGTAAAAGTTGCACACTTGTCACAAACTTCCTGCACACTTTACAATCTTGGTCAAAATAGCAATGTGCAATAACAGTGTTGGCGATTTGATTATGTCACGGTTCCCAATGTTACAAATGCCTTTTTTTCTCTATCACCATCGGTTAAAAAATAAATAACATTGCTGTTGGCACCACAACAAATACCAAAATGGCCAGCACAACAGTGGAGTTTGCAGGACAAGCTTCCAACAAAACACATTCTATTATGTTGGAAGAATCCATTCTGGCTATCAATAGGCATTGGAAAGACAAATTCTTGCTTCTCCAATCTATCCTCATTCTGACCTGAAATGCAACGTACTTGAGATCCAAGTTCTGTCTTTGCTTTAAATTAAAACAAATGGCAGGTCAGATGGTAGAGGGGGAATATTTTCATCAATTTATTTATCTATGCTTCATGTCAGAGACTAAGTCAATGTGGTCAAAGTTCGCTGACAGAACCTTAGGACTAGAATCTGCAACTTTTTTTATTAATTCAACGGATGTGGGCTTTGCTGGCTCGGCCAATATTCATTGCCCATCCCTAATTGCCCTTGAGATGGTTGGACCTTCTTGAACCACTGCAATGCTGTTAACAAGGGAGTTCCAGGATATTGACCCAGCATCAGTGAAGGAATAGCAATATATTTCCAAGTCAGGATGGTGAGTAGCTTGGAGGGGAACTTCCAAGTGGTGGTGTTCCAGTGTGTCTGCTACCCTTGTCTTTCTGGATGACAGTGGCCATGGATTTGGAAGGTGCTGCCTAAGGAGCCTTGATGAGCCCCTGCAATGCAAATATAGATGGTGCACACTGCAGCTGCTGTGTGCCAGTGGTGGAACAAGTGAATGTTTGTGGAAGGGGTGCCAATCGAAAGGCCTGCTTTGTCCTTGCAGAAGACCAACACTTCACACGTGACATTGCCCAGGTTATCTTTTCCTCCAGTGGTGTCAGATTTTGAAACTGGTGAGTTGAGCTCCAGAGAGACAACGAGAAAGTATATCTTGATGTTGTTTGAATTGTCTGGAAATTGTCAGTGCTGTTATGATATGTTCCATGAAGACTGCTTATTGGCAACATCAAGTGAGTATGAATGTATGAATAGTTGTTAAATTAGTCTTCTTGGCAGTCCTTGAAAACTTCTGGAATGTTCACTGAATGAGACAAGAAAACTGTCTTCAAGCAGCTGGCACATTGCAATTGTGTAGGTTTTAAGCCGCACTTGAAATTATTTTGGTCCCTTCAGATTTTTGGCTTGCTACTACATATGAGGAAATAGTTGCCGGCTTTGATGCACAACCTTCTTTTGACTGCTGCCTGACTGCAAATTCCTTTTATGTGCATTTATTTTCTAGATAGAATTTCCAGGAAACAACTAGAACCATTTGAAGTTTATTTGCATATTATTGTCAATCCAAATGTTTGACAGGCATCATCTAAAGTTACAACGATCGTAACCATGCTTTTTGCTTCTTTTTCCAATCATCTCCATTAATAAAAAGCTGCTGCAAGTAGCAACTTTGAAAGGCAAGTTTTAATGATTTAATAAACATTGGCGAGGTTATTTATTCCCAGCATAAGCTTTTCTTTCTTTGCACAGTGGCACAGTGGTTAACACTGCTGCCTCACAGTGCCAAAGACCTGGGTTCTATTCTGGCCTAGGGTGACTATCTGTGAGGAGATTACATATTCTCTCCTTGTCTGCGAGGGTTTCCTCCCACAGTCCAAAGATAGGTAGGTTAGGTGAATTGGCCATGCTAAATTGCCCCTCAATGTCCCAAGATATGTGGGTTAGATGGATTAGCCTTGGTAAATGTGCAGGGTTACAGGCATCGGATGGGCGAATGGGCCTGGGTAAGAATTCAGAAGAATGAGGGGAGATCTTATAGAAACACATAAGATTATGAAGGGAATAGATAAAATAGAAGCAGGGAGGTTGTTTCCACTGGCAGGTAAAACTAGACTGGGGGCATGGCCTCAAAATAACGGGGAGCAGATTTAGGACTGAGTTGAGGAGGAACTTCTTCACCCAAACGGTTGTGAATCTGCGGAATTCCCTGCCCAGTGAAGCAGTTGAGGCTGCCTCATTGAATGTTTTGAAGGCAAGGACAGATAAATTTTTGAACAGTAAAGGAATTAAGGGTTATGGTGAGCGGGCGGGTAAGTAGAGGTGAGTCCATGAAAAGATCAGCCATGATCTTATTGAATGGGGAGCAGGCTCGAGGGGCCAGATGGCCTACTCCTGTTCCTAGGTTCTTACGTTCTAAGGTGCTCTTTCGGAGAGTTGGTGCAGATGGACCAAATGGCCTCTTTTTGCACTGTGGGAATCCTATTATTCTCATCACATTAATTTTTTTCTTTCCTCTTTATTGGCCTCTCTTTTCTCTGCTGCTTTCTCATTCTTCCTTTGTAACACCGCAAGAGGAATTGTTCAATATGCTTTTCACGTTTAAGAGCTACCGCTGATGGAAAGCAGACAGGTTTTTTTTGGTGTTGTCTGGAACTCTGGCTGTTCAACAGTTTCTGAGTGATGGGAGCATTTGGCAGATTCTCTAGCCCATGTTACCACCTCTGACCTGAATGCAATCAGCTATTGGTACCCTTTGCTGAGACGTCATTTTATATTCTGGTGTGGGCAGACCATGCTCTCAAACCATGAAACATGAATATTATGAAAAGTGCTCTACAAATGCAAGTGTGTTTTCTCTTTCAATATTATGGGAGAATGGCATGGGATGTAGAGAAGCGGACTGTGTCTAGATTCGAGGAGTCTAGAACAATGGGACACAAGTGTACGTTAAATTTGAGAGGTTTTGAATGGAGTGCAAGAGAAACTTCATTGCACAGAGATGTGAGGCTATGACATTCATTTCCAGAGTTACTGATGGAGCCAGAACCTAAGTTAACGTTTGGGATTAGATTGGAAGAAGGAAAAGGGAACTAAGGAATGTTGTACATGTTTATTTATTTATAAGAACATAATAAGAACATAAGAACTAGGAGCAGGAGTAGGCCACCCGGCCTCTCAAGCCTGTTCCCCATTCAATAAGATCATGGCTGATCTTTTTGTGGACTCAGCTCCACTTACCCGCCCGCTCACCATAACCCTTAATTCCTTTACTGTTGAAAAATTTACCTATCCTTGCCTTAAAAACATTCCTTAAAAACACCCAGGTCCTTGTGCAGGAATCTCAAGGAGTTGGTTTGCAGGTGCAGCAGGTAATTAAGAAGGTAAATGGAATTTTGTCCTTCATTGCTAGAGGGATGGAGTTTAAAAACAGCGAGGTTATGTTGCATCTGTATAAGGTGCTGGTGGACACCCAGGTCCCTCTGCACAGCAGCATGCTGCAATTTTTTACCATTTAAATAATAGTCCATTTTGCTGTTATTCCTACCAAAATGGATGACCTCACATTTACCAACATTGTGCTCCATCTTCCAGACTCTTGCCCACTCAGACTATCCATAATCCCTTTGCAGACTTCCAGCGTCCTCTGCACACTTTGCTCTGCCACTCATCTTAGTGTCACAAGTGGACGGCACGGTGGCACAATGGTGAGCACTGCTGCCTCACAGCACCAGGGAGCCGGGTTCAATTCCGGCCACGGGTCACTTTCTGTGTGGTGTTTGCATGTTCTCCCCATGTCTATGTGGGTTTCCTCCAGGTGCTCTGGTTTCCTCCCACAGTCCAAAGCTGTGTGGGTTAGGCTGATTGGCCATGCTAAATTGACTCTAGTGTCAGGGGATTAGCAGGGTAAATATGTGGGGTTATGGGGATAGGGCCTGGGTGGGATTGTGGCCGGTGCAGAACTGATGGGCTGAATGGCCTCCTTCTGCACTGTAGAGATTCTATGAAGTAGGCTTACATTAACACTGCAATGAAGTAACTGTGAAAATCCCTTAGTTGCCACACTCGGGCACCTGTTCAGGTATACTGAGGGAGAATTTAGCATGGCCAACGCACTGAACCAGCAAGTCTTCCAGAATGTGGGAGGAAACCAGAACACCTGGAGGAAACGCCTGCAGATACAGGGAGAACGTACAAACCCCGTACAATCAGCGACCCAAGCCGGGAATCGAATCCGGGTCTCTGGCACTGTGAGGCAGCAGTAATGACCACTGTGCCACCGTGCTGTGATCAGGACTATAGGCTTACATGAATGGGAGACTATGGGCGGAATGTTCGGTCCCCCTGTGGCATGTTTTGCGACGGCAGAGTGGCCCACCATTGGCTGGCGGCGGGATATTATGGTCCCACCACTGTCAACGGGGTTTCCTGTTGTTGGCACCCTCCGCTGCCGCGGAATTTGTGGCGGGGACATCATATGGCGGAACCGAAAGGTACCACCAGTGAGAATGGCTGGAGAATCCCAGGGAACTGAGTTCGATTGAGTCACTGTGCGGAGTCTGTGTGGGTTTCCTCCGGGTGCTCCGGTTTCCTCCCACGTTCCAAAAGACGTGCTGGTTTGGTGCATTGGCCACGCTAAATTCTCCCTCAATGTACCCGAACAGGCACCGGAGTGTGGTGACTGCGGGATTTTCACAGTACTGTCAGTGCACTGTTAATGTAAGCCTGCTTGTGACACTAGTAAATAAACTTTTTTAAAAACGACAGAGACTAGTTGGATTGAATGGTGTGTTTCTGTATCCTAACGACCAAGTATGAATGGGTTGAATTATTAACATATTACTGTTCAAACAAAATTTATTTTTCTATTATTTATCAGGCGTGTCACCATGTTTGAAATAGAGGACTAGGTGACTTTTTATTTAAATATACAAAGTATTTGTCAAATAATATTGCACAGATCTTCATTTTTACCAACTCCTGCTGTAAGCTTGATGTTTATCACATGTTCGAGGCGCTCAGATTTTTTGGAAACATGTTTTTTCATTGTACTGTCCTCATTTTATTGGCTTGTTTGATAAGATGATAAGAAAAGCCATTCATACAGAATGACTGGAAAATTTCCAAAAACCGTGGAGCCTTATTAATTCTTAAAGGATTCCATGGTATTCACTCCATTACTTGAACTCAGAGTAAATTCCATGTGTCAAAAAACATGCAGTAATGTCCACCTTATGTCAGCCATTTTCTCATTAGTACCTCTGTTTGTCTTCTATTGCACTTTACCTTTTCTGTCCCATTTTTCTTTGCATACGCAGCCACATCATCACCTCCTGGATACCTCCCTTTAAAAATCAAGGGCTCACTTTTCTTGATTTTTTCCCCCCGCACAACTCCCCGCTCGAAGAATGGGAAGCAGCCTTGTGCCTCTTTAGATTGCCCCCGGAGCTTGAATGTCAGCCTCTGTGTTAGAAATCAGAATGGAACACATTACTCAAGGAGCGATTTGTCTGGAGTACTGAATAGTTTGATCATGAATTCTTTTGACTCGTATCGTTATGATCATTTTTATTTATGGCTTTGAAAATGTCCTTGGGCAGGTTTGAAGTCCAAAAATGTATTAAAGATGATTCACTTTTTTTTTAACTGCAGTGACATGACTTGGCAAAATGGTAACATGCTCTTGTCTACCTCATTTAGTTGTATTGGCTAAACAATTGTTTTATGTTTACAAGCAGTGGTCAAAATCTTGGCAAATTTTGCCATTGTGTGTACACAGATTAAGGGAATTACACAGCAGGAATCCAATCAACACCATATTACTACTCATCTTTTGTCTTTTCTGTAAATAGCTGAGACATTTCTGCAAGAATTTCAGACTTTTATGTCACCTAACTCTTTTGTTGAGTTGACTAGCCTTTTGATTATAGTGAACAGTGGTTGAAAGGGATTGTCTGTGCTGCTCTTTCATTGGGTTTTACGCAATTGAGTTGGTTTCAGAATCACAGAAAATACTTGTCAAGGAAAGGAAATCGTAGACGATTCCCGTGGTGGCAAGATGGGAGAATTCCGGCCATTGGATTTTGGCTTGAAGCACAGAAACTGCTTGAAAGGCTACAATTAACTCATGAATGGGCCACGTCACATGCTTCATTTGGACTGTTTTAATATTGCGTTTTTAGCCTCATGGCTCAGTCTGCTGCTTTAACACCAATCACAAAGAACTCCAGCAGATCTCTCAGTTGACCAAGGAGATGGCCACCATCTCAGAACTCTTCAAAGACTGTTTGATTTTAAAAGTCTCTGATCATTGCCTCATCGTGCTGCACCATCATTCACATCAAAGGATTTTTGCACTGCTGTCTCCAACCAGAAACTCATCTGGACTGAACTCCAACATGAAGGAAACAGACTCTGGGCTTCGAGTTCTCAGACACTGGAAATCACATGGAACTTGCATCCATTTCTGCGGTGCTTTTATTGTTGTTACCCATAGTTGTAAATCTTTTCTTTTTCTATCCTCTCTTACTGTGTGTGTGTGTGTGTGTGTGTGTGTGTGTGTGCGTGTGCCCACCCCAGCCCAGGTTTGAATGTGAAATAAACTAACCTTCTGAGGTAATCATAATGAGTGTTTGCTATGTGTTCTCTATGAAATTGGACCTCACAAACAGAACGTTTGGGGAAACACAGCACAGCTTACTTCAAACGTAAACACCTCTGCTGACAGACAGATGGGAACAGGATAAGTAAGTTGAGTTCGTATGGACTCCCATAAGACGTTCATCAATATTCCACATAAGAGATGGTTAGCTAAAATCTAAGCTCTCAAAATTGAAGGCAAATCATTGCCCCAGTTATGAGATTAGTTAGGCAGTAGAATGCAAAGAATAAAGATGATGAACATGCATTTAGGGCAGCACATTGGTTAGCACTGCTTCCTCACAGCGCCAAGGACCTGGGTTCAATTCCGACCTCCGGTCTGTGTGGAGTTTGCAGATTCTCCCCGTGTCTGCGTGAATTTCCTCCGGGTGCTCTGGTTTCCTCCCACAGTCCAAAGATGTGTGGGTTAGGTGCATTGGCCATGCTAAATTGGAAATCATAGAAACCCTACAGTACAGAAAGAGGCCATTCGGCCCATCGAGTCTGCACCGACCACAATCCCACACTGGCCCTTCCCCCATATCCCTACATATTTTACCCACTAATCCCTCGAACCTACACATCTCAGGACACTAAGGGGCAATTTAAGCATGGCCAATCAACCTAACCCGCACATCTTTGGAATGTGGGAGGAAACCGGAGCACCCGGAGGAAACCCACGCAGACACGAGGAGAATGTGCAAACTCCACACAGACAGTGACCTCAGCCGGGAATCGAACCCAGGTCCCTCGAGCTGTGAAGCAGCAGTGCTAACCACTGTGCTACCGTGCCCCTTAGTATCAGGGGGATTAACAGAGTAAATAGGTGGGGTCATGGGGAAAGGGCCTGGGTGGGATTGTTGGCAATGCAGAACTGATGGGCCGAATTGCCTCCTTCTGCACTGCAGGGATTCTATGATTCTCACAAATTGCATGAAAGGAATTAGCCCTAGCTATTCCATTTTAGATTGATTCCTATTTAGACAGGGAGTGGTAGATAGGCAGTCAGGAGAAGTACATTCAAGTTTGTCGATAACTCAAAGAATTCGGCCATAGAAAGCACTGTCAATGGGAGTTTAAAATTAGAAAGAGACATTGATAGATTGAATAGGTGAAACTATGGCAGAAGGATTTGAACTTGGGTGAATGTGAGGCCATCCGCCTTGGATCAGTAACAGATCTGAGTATTGTTTAAGTGGTGCAGAGCTGTGAACAGTGAAGGTCCAAAGAGATTTGTGGCCCAGATCATGAAAATGTAGTAGTCTGGTACAATGAATAATCTAAAAGGCTGATGGAATGTTAGACTTTAGAACTATAGGTCTAGAATATAAATGGGAGGAAGCCTTGCTACAGCTCTCCTGGCACACATTTGGAATACTGCCACTGAGAGATCGCATCTTCCAGCTTCTTGCCTGTAATCAGTATGGACAGAGGTGTGTCTTTTCTTAGGCCAAGAGTGTGCATTCCAATTAAATAATTCAGCAGCAAGCTTTCCTGAGTTTATAATAGAGAAGGTAAATTATTCACAAATACCACACACCCACTGCAGTCTCTGATTTATGATTTCCAGTCTCCCATGTGGCAGGTCTGTGGTTCTTGAATGGATAGTATGATTTAAACTTGAAATGAGGATCAGTTAAGGCTAAAGATTCACAGCAGATTGCAAACGTCCTTGAATATCTAGGATGTTGGAAGCTGGAAGATACGTTGTGACAGTATTCCAAATGTGCGCCAGGAGAGCTGTAGCAAGGCTTCCTCCCATTTATATTCTAGACCTATAGTTCTAAAGTCTAACATTCCATCAGCCTTTTAGATTATTCATTGTACCAGACTACTACATTTTTATGATCTGGGCCACAAATCTCTTTGGACCTCCACTGTTCATAGCTTTGCACCACTTAAACAATACTCAGATGAACTTGGAAGCTGGCACATGTTAAGTACTTTGGCTGCTTGATGACTTGTAGCTAGTTTCAGAGTTTGGTTCTCAAGCTGTCTAATGGTTCTGATATATCTGCTGGGACCTGGGGTAATAACAGTGCAATCCTTGAAACCAGCCCCAATCACATAACTGCTGGGTTAACAATTCTGAGGCCCAACCAGGGGTTTTGAGACCAACGTAATACAATGGAAAACTGCTAGTGGCCATTGAGTTTCAACCTTCCCTTTTGTCTAATATGAAACAAGAAGACAGGAAGCCTGGAAACTCCATAGTATTTTGGTGTTGGACCATCCTTGAACAATGAACTGTGTGAATTCCACAGATCTCATTGAAATGTTTAAAGTTCATATGGGACTGGACAGACTGGAAGCAGGGATGATGTTTCCTCTGGCTGGGGGTGAATGAAAACTCCTTGGCTTCTGAGAAGGGACAAGAAGGGACTTCAAAAGGACCTCAATGTAATTAATTTATATGCATGGTGGAACAATGATTTATCCAAATTGACATGCAGCCATTTTGGTTTGGTTGTGATAAAGACAGGCTGTGAAAGTCATTTTGTGCAGAACCTCCAGGAAGGACTCTGAGAGACATCATCAGCGGGGGATCATGGCCAGGGGAGCACAGAGAGGAAAGAAAGAAACCAATTGTTGTTCTGCTGGAAAGAATCTCAGCAATCTTCAACTGCTGTAACTGCAAAACTAGTGAGGGAGAAGAAATCTCTCTCTCTCTCAACAAATGCCCGATAACTTACTGAGTTCATCTGAAAGGGTTAATACTAACTAATTGACTACAGGAGCCATCGCAGCTGCTGAACATCACTCTTCAACTTCCACCCCTCATTCCAGACAACCAACACTTGCACTGCAAACTATGGGCCTACAATAATATCTTCAATAATTGAACCAAATTTCATCTTTATTAATATATTTTATTCTCATTTGCATTTAATCTTTGTGTATTCAGTTGGTAATGTTACTTTTACTTAAGTAAGCAGCACTTCTGTAGTAAAATAATCTTTATCTTGTTGAAGATTAAAGGTGGTTATTTTCCAGGTAAATCTCAATTAAAGTTAAAAGGGACCCACACATGCATACGCCTCATGGATCCCTTTGAAGAAATGTCTTTTATGTGGTTGTGACGCACGCCTTTTCTGGGCATGACATTACTGTTTTATAGTTCTGGCCACTGCACCTCAAAAGGATGAATTGATATTGGAATATGGATCTGCAACACAGATTGACCAAAATGTTACCAGGGCTCTAAGAATCAAATTATGATGCGAGATTTACATTAACTAAGCCTGTATATCCTGGTCCATTGAAGTTTAAGGGGTGATTTGAAATAGTGTTGATTGGGTAAATTGAAAGAAGCTTCTTTTGTCAGTGGGGAAGCCTCAGACAAGGGAGTATAACCTTAAATTGAGAGCCAGCTCACCCATGATGGAAGTTAGAAGCACCATTACAGATAAAAGGTGGAGAAAGTGTTGAACAAACTCTCTCTCTCTCTCACTCACACACACAAGAAACATACATAGATGCTTGCTCAATTAATTATTTAAATCAGGTCAATAAATTATTGCAAGCCAAGGAGATACATTATATATAGAGACAACTGGCACAAAGATTAAGTTAGGAATATGATCATCCATGATCTTATTGCATGCCAGTCAAGCTTGAGGAACTGAATGGTCTACACTTATTCTTATGTTGTTAGGAGGGAGGCAGTGGTGCAGTCACTGGACTGCCCAAGACCTGGGTTCAAATCCCGTCACGTCAGATGTTGAAGTTTGAATTCAGTAAAAAATCTGGAATTAAAAGTTTAGTGCTAACCATGAAACCATTGTCAGTTGTCATAAAAACCCTTTGAGGAAGGAAACCTGCCTAGTCTGGTCTGGCTTATATATGATTCCAGAACCGTAACAATGTGGTTGACTCTCAAATGCCTTCTGAAATGGAGGGCAGGTTGAAATGAGCAATAAACGGCCCAGCCAGCAATGCTCATGTCCAGTAAAATGAATATTTAAAGATGTTTCTATTTAAATTTGGTACGGGTATCCACTTAAAGCACTTTCTAAGAGCATGTTTTTGTTTTAGTGTGGTTTGTAGAGTTAGGGAAATTCCTTGAATCGTGCTGCCTCCACTTTAATTTTAGTACCATAACTGTGCATGCTCATCAAGACAAACTACCACTCCACTCACTGCTTCCCTGCCTTGGGTGGCACAATGGTTAGCACTGTTGCCTCACAGCGCCAGGGACCTGGATTCAATTCCAGCCTTGGGTAACTGTCTGTGGAGTTTGCACATTCTCCCCTTGTCTGTGTGTGTCTCCTCTGGGTGCTCCGGTTTCCTCCCACAATCCAAAGATGTACGGTTTAGGTTGATTGGCCATGGTAAATTGACCCTTAGTGTCAGGGAGGCTAACAGGGTAAATACGTGGGGCTATGGGGATTGGGGCTGGGTGGGATTGTGATCAGTACAGACTGGATGGGCCGAATGGCCTCCTTCTGCACTGTGAGGATTCTATGATTCTCTTGCTTGTTGCTTCCCTCTCCCAGACCCTTGCTGCGTCTTCCTCCCTGCCTCACTCGATGCACCTCTTCAAAGCCCTTACTGTAAGCAAGAGAGAGAATGAGCAAGTGAGCGAGAGGGGCTGTGAATGAGAGGAAAGGAATGGTAGAGGGGTGGGTGGCAGCAAGCGGTGACCTGGAGGGTCAGGAAGTGGTGAGTGGAGTGTCAACGGGAGGGAGAGGCGGCAAGTAGAAAGAGTTGGTGAGTAAATAAGAATCAGCAAGAGAATTTTTGGTCCAGTTAGGTTCAAAGTTACCAATAGGTGTTTAATGTAAAGATCGAAACATAATCCACTTTTATTGCATGTTTTCTTATAGGAAAGAGATATTTGCTTCACAAATGTTTGTTTGGCACACTGTTTCTGAGGAACCCATTAGGATGCTGAATGAGAGAGAGAGCTGTATCATCAAGGTCTAATCAAGAGTTATGTCCGAAGTCACTGGTTTGTGATGATTGAATAAATTAAACTGTGTTGCATTAGATTGGGATTCTGGTGTTTTATGGATTGGATTCCAAGACGCTCACTGGTCTTTCTTGAAAATTTCAAACCAGTGCCTTTCATTTTTTGAATTATTTTTAATCCCCCACCCTTAGTGAAGGAATCAACTGATATTTTTTCACATCTGCTCCAGAGATTCTTGGAATTGAGAGGAATAATGTTTTGACCCATCAGGGTCATCCTCTAACCTCTCTCCCGATGGAGGGATTTACTTAGGTTATTTGTAGATTTCCGTGTTAGGGTGAGATAATCGGAGGTGCTTGCATCATTAAGTATCAGACATATCTTCATCGAGTTGCACATTGGTGCCACTGAGGGATGAAAGAACACAAAGGTGCTGAAAATAGCGCACTGATGAATTGCTGCCTATGGCAGCACAATAGAAATGTCAATTGTGTTCTAAGATGCACAGAGAAGTGAGAACCTAGAATAATGTATTCCAGGGTACCCAAATTATCAGCATTTCATTCAGAAAAGGTTACCTCTAGGAAAGAGACAGGGGGCAGCATCCAAGTAACAGGTCATTTAATCATAGCTGCATTCTGCTGAATTGGCTAAAATAAAAAGACCTTTGACTATATGAAAGAGGAAGGAGTCAAAACTCAATTGCAACCCGAAATTGGGTGCAAGGATGGCACTCATTGCTTCTGATGGGCTTAGCCTGCCAACTCCATTCTGACTGCTCATGACTATGCATATGACACAGTGTCAGCATTAACGATATCAGTGAGTGGCTGCGTGCCTCAGCAGAGATTTCCAAACCATGAAATGCATGTAGAAGTTAAAGCTGATCCTGCACATTTTAAAGGGGATGTGTACTGTACCTGGACTAGCTGTTGGAAGTCATTCTGTGACAGATTCTGACCTGGGCAACATTCAATAAAGGTATAAAATGAGAGAGCACGGGATCCGAAGTTCTTCAGAGTTGCACCAGAGGCCTTGTTTGAGAAAGTGCGGAGGAGGAAGGACGTATATCCAAGTGATAGCTCTGGCAGTTGGTGCCAAGACTCTCACAGTGCTGCAAGAAGTTCAGTAGCCTCACGTGAATAGTCACGGTTAGTGAACGCATCTTGAAAGCTGGTGTAGTGGTCATGCTCGTAATCCAGAGACCTAGGCTAATGCTCTGGGGACATGGGTTCCAATCCCACCATGGCAGCTGGTGGAATTTGGGGCAGCTGCCTCAGAGGCACAATGGGGAAGGTCACTCTCTTAAGAACTTTCAGCCACAGTGAACCGAGGGGAAGGGAATTGTACTGAACTCCCTGGGGCTGTATGAATCACATTGAATGTGTACAGTGGAATATTACATGTATCAAAATTGCATTGAAGCACCTCAGAATGCAACCGTAACTATGTAGACAATTTGAATACCCTTACATCAATATGAAATGCCTATAATATTTGTGCGACGCCATTTTGAAATGTCTGTCATCTTTTTCATTGAATCAGTTGAGTATTTTCATAGAATCCCTACAGTGCAGAAGGAGGCCATTTGGCCCATCCAGTCTGCACTGACTACAATCCCACCCAGGGCCTATTCCCGTAACTCCACATATTTACCCCGCTAATCTCCCTGACACTAAGGGGCAATTTAGCATGGTCAATCAACCTAAGCCGCACACCTTTGGACTGTGGGAGTAAACCGGAGCATGCAGAGGAAACCCACACAGACACGGGGATAACGTGAAAACTCCACACAGATATTTCTTTCAAATATTTTATGAATAAAGTGTATTTTTGCAAAAAGGTAATTAAACATTGCACAGAGCTTGGGAACCATCCTGTCCAGATTGGAAGTGGTGGTCAGATCCATGAATGCGCTTGTGGACACAACCGTGGTGCCTTGCCTTTGACGAGTGCAGGCTTGCTTTAAGGGGCATTAGCATTGCATGAACCAGTGCCACCTGCACTGAGGCATGCAGCCACTTAACTGGCGAGCTGTGTACTGGGCTGCATGCCACTATCATTTAAATTAGCTGGCATCATGAGGTTTATATGCTTCCCGCATTGCCATGACCGAATGCACACACAACTTCCACTGCATCCATTCCTGGTCCAATTTATAGTAATTATTACTCTAATAACCACCTGATAATTATGACTGACAAGCAACCTCAGAAAACTGAACAATTAAGTGTTTACATTCTCACTCCTTCAAGTAGTGAATAGTTGGAAATTATACGTTTCAGGTTTCACATTTATTTTCTTAAATTTTCATTCTTTCTCTTTTATTCTTCTGAATCTTAATGCAATCTTTCTTTCCATTGCGTTTTCTTTCTTTCTGTGCTTGATTTGACATTGAATTCATCCTCTCTAACTCATCCTTCTTCTCGATTGTTTCTTTTTGTATCTCTCAACCCATAAAGATCATTGGTGAACTGGTCTTAATACTCACTCAGATCTCAAATGTGCTATTATCACCTTGCATTTCTGGCATCTTGCAGTATAGAAAGGTTTTGAAGGATGTTGGAAAATATTTCGCTAAGGGGTGACCTTATAGAGGTTTATACAATCATGAGTGTCATAGATAAGGTGAACAGCCATGGTCTTTCCCTTAGGGTAGGGAAGTCCAAAACTAGAGGGCATAGGAAAGATTTAAAAGGGACCTGAGGGGCAACTTTTTCACACAGAGGGTGGTGCGTATATGGAATGAGGTGCCAGAGGAAGTGGTAAGAGGTGGGTACAATTACCATATTTAAAAGACATTTGGACAGGTACATGGATGGGGAAGGTTTAGAGGGACATGGGTCAAACACAGGCAAATGGAACTAGTTCAGTTTAGGAAACCTGGTCGGCATGATGAGTTGGGCCGAAGGGCCTGTTGTCATGCTGCATATCCCTATGACTCGAGAGAGCTCTCCAGCCCAACTTTACAAAGGTGATGTATTTTTTAAAAAATTCTTTGTGAATGTATTCTGTGATTTGGAGGTGGAAATTTATTTCTAAGTGATACTGGTACCTCTAGCATGTTAGTACCTTGTAATGTGCTTTGAGACATTGTTTATATTTCTTGTGTTGGCTTGGGGCTGGTCATCAATTGAAGGTTGACAATATAACTGGCTCCTTGGGAACCCTGTGGCGTCCTCAACAAATCTCCGTGCCTTTTAATTGTACACCTGATGGTGGCTTAACCTTCTTACTAATCAAGGATCATGCAGTTTACACAGACTTGATTTTTATCTTCCACACTGTTCCCAGAACGTACCCTTGTTATTGTACTCGATGGAACATCACATCATCAGGTGTAAAACAAGCTACTTCCTCCAATTTATTTTGGAGCTCTCTTACACTAATCATTTGCACAGTATGACTCTTTTGATCCTTTCTTTCCTATTGTGCACAATCTAATTACTAATCATATTCAAGCTCGGATCACTTAAGGGCAGAGGTACTGCTACAACTGTTTACAAATATTTTATCATCATTCTGCTCAGATCGAATGATGTCATTTTGGTTATTTTTCCTTTGGTTATGAAACCAGACTTTTATATATTTGTATTTTCACTTTCACAGATCCAGAATTGAAAATTCTGCTTTCAGTTCTGGTTTCCTGCAAGTCCCTGAACTTATTTGCATTTTGCAGTTATTAATTGCTATTCCTGCCAGTTGCTTACGCTGCCTAATGATGTTGTGACCAGAGAACGGGAATGTAACAGCGTTTTTTTTAAAAAGCGCAGACAGGAAGGAAGTTAGCACAACCTGTGTGCTAAAAGCAATGCATTGGGGAATTAAATCTTCACATTCACACAGCAACATCACCATACAATGCTGACATTGATCTCTAGACTTTACTGTGTTTGGTTTCATTTGGAAATCAATTGCAAATGGGAAGCTGCTGATTTCTGAAGGCCGGATGGCACAGCCCCACATCCCCAGCGTACCTTTTTTGGAGCATGGAGCTCGCAAGTTGCAGCCCTTTCATTTCCTATTTCTTGCAAGTATAGACTCGCCTTCAGAATGCAGTGGAAGTTCCTTTGAAGTCCAGTGACTGTTTGGTGGGTAAGGAGTCAGAAGCTGGTATGAATGGCATTATGTTGGCATTGGGGCTTTAGGGGCTATGGGAGTGCATGAGAAGCATGGGTCGTCTAAGTTGTCATGTACGGGCATGGGGAGTAGGTAAAAAGGGTTGGGGGGGTGGTTTGGGGTGAGGCTTCACGGGTCTAATATTTAACAAAATTACTGGGACTAGGTCCCAAAGAACCAAGGCAGGCCTTTTCACCGGCCTACTTTGATACTTGGCAGACCTTCTGGTCAACTCCAATCTGGGACCGAGGGTGGTAGGACCAACTTAATCCCACACACACCCTAGCCCCCTCCTCCCCAAACCCCTGCCCCTTTTGGAAGGAACAAAGATCCTTCCACTTGGGACACGTCATGCTGAGGTGGGTGTGGCAAGCCAGAAAATTTCACGTCTCTGAGCATTCACCCCAGGAGGGAAAGTCCAGGTCTTAATCTCGGAGCTTTCTTTCATGGTGGACTTTTTTCCCCCAAGAGTTTCTTCCTCTAGTGCAGGCTAGGCCAATCTCCATTTAAACTCCTCATGTATCAGGACTTTTCAATCCAAGTACGAACGGCCACCCCAATTCCTGTACTGTGAACCAGAGCATCCTCTAGCCGTTTTCCCTCTCTCAGAAGCTGGCAGACCTTGCCTATGAGACTTTAGGATATCTGAAACTCCTCCTTCTCAAAGCCATTACAACATGATTCACATGGGCCTTGTATCCAGGTAGAAATGCTGATTAGCTATCCTTGCAACCCCAACTCTATTTTCACCTTTGAGGCAAATGGACAACTTAAAGCACAAATGTTTACAACCTGACATTTGTTGTGAAGTTGCGTTTGTGAAATGTGGTCCCTTTAAAAGCTGGTTTTGTGTCAGTGCTTGGATGTTTAAAATGCAGGCACACAGAGTGCGTGGATTGAAACATTTGTAACAAGGACCAAACATCAGGGTTGCCTTGGTAACAGGCTTTGCAGGCTTTTGAATTTTGACAGCCTATGAGTTTAAAGAAGACACTTAGCTATCAGGAACTTATCAAATTTGAATTTGCTGTTGTTGACAACATCAGACGAATCCTGGTGTAGGAAAATTGATAGGTCATCACAGTTATAAGGAGGAACTCAACTGCCTGTCTGCAGTTCAACTGAAGGGCTGCAACCTCTCAACACCTAGAGAGGGAAAGACCAGCTCCCTGCCAGCTTAAATTATCCCTTCAAAGAACTCTCAATCTATTTAACAAAATGTCCCAGAATCAGAAAGAGGTTACAGACAGCGGAATCGACAGAAGAACTCCAAAGGTTTTCCAAAGCCAAAACACCTGGTTGTATATTGTTTTGAGAATGACTAAATTCTGTGATTTCTTTTGGTAATGCATGGATCTTGTATTTATTTGAACAGCATTCCAGTGGTATCTTACTTTTAATCGATATGTTACTTATTTAATCAAAGTTACCGATTGGTTAATAAATAATTTGTTAATTGTTCACTTAAAGCGAGTGTCAGGTATTTCTGTTAATTAACCTCTAAACATTAATGAAGGTTAGTTAACACCTTCCCAAACACCTATAAGAGATTAAGAATGGAGGTACTCTTCTTTGGGGGATTTGGCATGGCTTCTCAAAAGAGGATCAATCTCTGCACCCTAACACATTCTGAACACATTTTTTTGGGACTTTGGAGACTCAGTCTCTCCACTGTTAGCACACTTGCTTCTGCCTTTGTCTCCAAATTGCACCACCTTCTCAGTAAACCAGTCTGGGTCCCCTTCTATCTCAAACAATCAAATCACCTGAGTCAGGCAGACTTCAGAACAGGTCACATGACCCTCTTCGGTTTTACCCCAAATTGAGCCCAGAGTCTCAAAAGAAAAGAATCTCTCCAACCTTGTGGTTGTAACACTATGATTTGAATCACTTTCACATTGGTAGCCTCTAATTAGTTCATTTTAATTTTATCCCTTAGATCTAATTAATTACTTCATTAGTTCAAATTAATTTGGTTTAAATTACTTAGCAACTCCTTTCCCATCTGCACTTAATTTTCACTCTAACCCAATTTCCATTCAGTTTAGCAAGCTGTTCTGCTTTGCAGATTCACTCGACTCTCACTAAGCTCGGTGTGAGAAGTGACGTTGAAAGAGAAAAGCAGAAAAGAGATATGAATAAGAGACATGTACAAACACAAGACAGAGAGGAAGGCAACAAATACAATCTGAAATAGAAACAGAAAGGTTTGCAATATACACCAGATCCTTCAGCGAATAGGAAGATGTGTTAATTGCTTCAGTTCTGATGAATGACTTCACCTTTATCAGGGCTTTTGAAATTGGAAGTATTCATTCATTAATCGAGGGCAGAGTCCAATATTTAATACGTGGGATAAAACTGTTCAGGCAAGGTTAAGGCCCAAATATTCGCAACAATGAAAGGGTACCACACTGTTAAGTCTGAGACGACTGGGGGAAGTAGCTCCAAAGAGCTCACATGGAAAGGCAAGCCACAGGAACAGTAGGGTTTATTGATGAACTGTACTTCTCACACTCCAGCCCATGACTGCTATCGGGGCGGTTTCCTGGGCAGGTCACCCCCCGCTCGGGGTCACTTGACCCATCCTCTTAAAGGGCTACACCCCGCATACATAACACACACCTTATCCGAAATGGTGCAGGAGCCCTGGTTCCTGAAACCCCACTCTCGATCCTGTCACCCACCTCTTTCACCAGGTGAGGAACATGGCAGGTTGTGGTTTACTCACCTATGGCTCATTGAGGCTGCTATCAATGTAATAGTGCAGCTGCCTTCAAACAGCTGCAATTAACATGACTGAGATGTCAAAAAAAAACCAACTCGTGACATTACAGCAGAAGTTCTGAAGCTGTCAGAGATATTTGAAGAGGTAGGATATTCTTTTGGAGAGGTCCAGATCCTTGTTTGGGGGAGTTTAGAAGCAAAGTGCCCTTTGGGATTGTTAAAATTAGGCATGAATGTGTGTAAAATATTGATACTTCAATGAAGCTATCAAGCTATAAAGGCATTTAAAACTCCAAGCTCTTTAATTTTTTGAAAAGAAAGTCTACAGTTTAAAAAAAAATGCTATTTGCAATTTCACTAGCTGTCTGTTGACATAAGCCTCAGAATTATTATAGGATTACTGCTGCATGATTGATTTCGCAACTATCATTATTGCATTGGGAGTCGGGGTGGGGGTGCATTGTGAGTTCACAGTTTGACTGACAGCTCCAAATGGTTATACAGTCTTTTATGTGGGGCTCCAAATGAATGTGTTTGCTTCTATAAGGGATTAAGTACTTGAAAGAAATGTTTCTTGTTTTAAGTCTAAATTCTTATAAAAAGTTACTGACCTGAGGAGTTATCCTCATTGTTCAGCCAGAGTGAGACAGAGGAGAGATTTATTGCAGGAGTGCTGGGGCAAGAGATCTACTTTTAAAATACTTTTAATTTAAAAAATAATACTTTTAATTTAGTTTAAAGTACTTTTTCGCGGGTGTTTTTAAAAAAAAACTTTGAACTCTAACCCGGAAGTAGGACGCTGGGGGTTGTGGGAAGGGTCTAAATTTTTCTTCAGCACGAGTGAGGTATATAAGTAGGCTGCACTATTAAGCGGGCAGCGTCATAGCGGGCAGCAGAGTGAGCGGGGAGCAGAGTGGGAGCTGACGGGCTTTGGCTCATCGGGCTTCGGAGTAGACAGGCAGAGGTGGGGTAGGTTTAGACAGTTTTTCCTGTGTCATTGGAAGAAAGGGGGAATTATGAGTGCGAGGTCAGTTTGTTGTTCTCAGTGTCGGATGTGGGAGGTCCTGGAGTCAGCTAGCCTCCTGGACATCCATATCTGTGCCAGGTGCATTGAGCTGCAGCTCCTAAGGGACCACATTAGGGAACTGGAGCTGCAGCTCAATGACCTTCGTCTGGTTAAGGAGAATGAGGAGATGATAGATAGGAGTTACAGGCAGGTGGTCACACTGGGGCCACGGGAGACAGACAAGTGGGTCACGGTTAGGAAGGGGAAGGGGAAAGGTCAGGTAATAGAGAGAGTACCCCAGTGGCTGTGCCCCTTAAAAATAAGTACTCCTGTTTGAGTGCTGTTGAGGGGAGCAGCCTACCTGGGGGAAGCAACAGTGGCCATGCCTCCGGCGCAGAGTCCAGCCCGGCAGCTCAGAAGGGTAGGGAAAGGGAGGATGAGCAAACTAACCGCTGCACCAAGGTACAGGAAGCCGTCCAAGTGGGGGGAGAAACAAGAAATGTAGTAGAAATTGGGGACTGTACACTTTTGGATGCTGTTGGGGAGGGAGACTTAGCAGGGGTAAGCCATAGTGTACAGGTCACTGACTCAGAGTCTGTCCTTGTGGCTCAGAAGGGAAGGGGGGAGACGTGTAGAGGATTAGTCATTGGGGACTCCATAGTTAAAGGGACGGATAGGAGATTCTGCGGGAACGAGAGAGACTCGCGGTTGGTGTGTTGCCTCCCAGGAGCCAGAGTCCACGATGTCTCGGATCGTGTTTTCGATATCCTTCAGGGGAGGGGGACCAGCCCCAAGTTGTGGTTCACATAGGTACTCAAGACATAGGTAGGAAAAGGGGTGGGGATGTAAGGCAGAAATTCAGGGAGTTAGGGTGGAAGCTTAGGGCTAGAACAAACAAAGTTGTTATCTCTGGTTTGTTACCCATGCCACGTGACAGTGAGGAGAGGAATAGGGAGAGAGAGCAGTTGAACACGTGGTTACAGGGATGGTGCAGGAGGGAGGGTTTCAGATACCTAGACAATTGGGGCTCTTTCTGGGGTAGGTGGGACCTCTACAAACAGGATGGTCTGCACCTGAATCAGAGGGGTACCAATATCTTGGGGGGGAAATTTGCTAATGCTCTTTGGGAGGGTTTAAACTAATTCAGCAGGGGGGTGGGTACCTGAATTGTAGCTCCGGTATGCAGGAGGTTGAGAGTAGTGAGGTCATGGATGAGGTTTCAGGGTCGCAGGAGTGTACTGGCAGGCAGGAAGGTGGTTTGAAGTGTGTATACTTCAACGCCAGGAGCATCCGGAATAAGGTGGGTGAACTTGCAGCATGGGTTGGTACCTGGGATTTCGATGTTGTGGCCATCTCGGAGACATGGATAGAGCAGGGACAGGAATGGTTGTTGCAGGTTCCGGGGTTTAGATGTTTCAGTAAGTGCAGGGAAGGTGGTAAAAGAGGGGGAGGTGTGGCATTGTTAGTCAAGGATATTATTACAGTGGCAGAAAGGACTTTTGATGAGGACTCGTCTACTGAGGTAGCTTGGGCTGAGGTTAGAAACAGGAAAGGAGAGGTCACCCTGTTGGGTGTTTTTTATAGACCTCCGAAAAGTTCCAGAGATGTAGAGGAAAAGATTGCAAAGATGATTCTGGATAGGAGCAAAAGTAACAGGGTAGTTGTACTGGGGGACTTTAACTTTACAAATATTGACTGGAAAAGCTATAGTTCGAGTACTTTGGAGGGGTTGGTTTTTGTCCAATGTGTGCAGAAAGGCTTCCTGACACAGTATGTAGATAGACCAACAAGAGGCGAGGCCACATTGGATTTGGTACTAGGTAATGAAACAGGCCAGGTGTTAGATTTGGAGGTAGGTGAGCACTTTGGTGACAGTGACCACAATTCGATTACGTTTACCTTAGCTATGGAAAAGGATAGGTATATACCAAAGGGCAAGAGTTATAGCTGGGGGAAAGGAAATTAAGATGCGATTAGGCGAGATTTAGCTGGCATAGGTTGGGGAAGGAAACTGCAGGGGATGGGCACAGTTGAAACGTGGAACTCGTTCAAGGAACAGCTACTATGTGCCCTTGATAAATATGTACCTGTCAGGCAGGGAGGAAGCAGACGTGTGAGGGAACCGTGGTTTACTAAGGAGGTTGAATCTCTTGTGAAGAGGAAGAAGGAGACTTATGTAAAGATGAGACGTGAAGGCTCAGTTAGGGAGCTTGAGAGTTACAAGTTAGCCAGGAAGGACCTAAAGAAAGAGTTAAGAAGAGCCAGGAGGGGACATGAGAAGTCTTTGGCAGGTAGGATCAAGGAAAACCCTAAAGCTTTCTATAGCTATGTCAGGAGTAAAAGAATGACTAGGGTAAGATTAGGGCCAGTCAAGGACAGGAGTGGGAAGTTGTGCGTGGAGTCTGAAGAGATAGGAGAGGCACTAAATGAATATTTTTCGTCGGTATTCACAATGGAGAGGGACAGTGTTGAGGGGAGTACTGAGATGCAGGCTGTTGGACTGGATGGGATTGAGGTTCATAAGGAGGAGGTGTTAGCAATTCTGGAAAGGGTAAAAATAAATAAGTCCCCTAGGCCGGATGGGATTTATCCTAGGATTCTCTGGGAGGCTAGAGAGGAGATTGCAGAGCCCTTGGCTCTGATCTTTGGGTCGTCATTGTCTACTGGAACAGTGCCAGAAGACTGGAGGATAGCAAATGTTGTCCCCTTGTTCAAAAAGAGGAGTAGGGCCAACCCTGGTAATTATAGACCGGTGAGCCTTACTTCTGTTGTGGGCAAAGTATTGGAAAGGATTATAAGAGATAGGATTTATAATCACCTGGAAAGGAATAATTTGATTCGGGATAGTCAGCACGGTTTTGTGAAGGGTAGGTCGTGCCTCACAAACCTTATTGAGTTCTTTGAGAAGGTGACCAAAGAGATGGATGAGGGTAAAGCGGTTGATGTGGTGTATATGGATTTCAGCAAAGCGTTTGATAAGGTTCCCCATGGTAAGCTTTTGCAGAAAATACGGACACATGGGATTGAGGGTGATTTAGTGGTTTGGTTCAGGAATTTGCTAGCTGTAAGAAAACAGAGGGTGGTGGTTGATGGGAAATATTCATCCTGGCGTTCAGTTACTAGTGGTGTACTGCAAGGATCTGTTTTAGGGCCACTGCTTTTTGTCATTTTTATTAATGACCTGGATGAGGGCATAGAAGGATGGGTTAGTAAATTTGCGGATGACACTAAAGTCGGTGGAGTTGTAGACAGTGCGGAGGGAAGTGGCAGGTTACAGAGGGACATAGATAAGCTGCAGAGCTGGGCCGAGAGGTGGCAAATGGAGTTTAATGCGGAAAAGTGCGAAGTGATTCACTTTGGAAGGAGTAACAGGAATACAGAGTACTGGGCTAATGGTAAGATACTTGGTAGTGTGGATGAACAGAGGGATCTGGGTGTCCATGTGCATAGATCCCTGAAAGTTGGCACCCAGGTTGATAGGGTTGTTAAGAAGGCGTACGGTGTGTTAGCTTTTATTGGTAGAGGGATTGAGTTTCGGAGCCAGGAGGTCATGTTGCAACTGTACAAAACTCTGGTGCGGCCGCACTTGGAGTATTGCGTACAGTTCTGGTCGCCGCATTATAGGAAGGATGTGGAAGTGTTGGAAAGGGTGCAGAGGAGATTTACCAGGATGTTGCCTGGTATGGTGGGAAAATCGTATGAGGAAAGGCTGAGGGGCTTGAGGTTGTTTTCGTTAGAGAGAAGAAGGTTAAGAGGTGACTTATAGAGGCATACAAGATGATCAGAGGATTAGATAGGGTGGATAGTGAGAGCCTTTTTCCTCAGATGGTGATGGCTAACACGAGGGGACATAGCTTTAAATTGAGGGGTGATAGATATAGGACAGATGTTAAGGTATTCTTTACTCAGAGAGTAGTAAGGGCGTGGAATGCCCTGCCTGCAGCAGTAGTGGACTCGTCAACATTAAGAGCATTCAACTGGTTATTAGATAAACATATGGATGATATTGGAATAGTGTAGGTTAGATGGGCTTTAGATTGGTTTCACTGGTCGGCGCAACATTGAGGGCCGAAGGGCCTGTACTGCGCTGTAATGTTCTATGTTCTATGTTCTAAGCGATTAAGGACTTGAAGGAAATGTTTATTTATCAGGATTAAATACTCAAAAGGATTTTAATGTGCTAAATGGGTTTATGTATGAGTATTTTTTTTTAATAGTGAAGTCCTCAATAGACAGAACTTTCCATTAATTCATTTCATTGTGGCTCCTGAGATCTTCCCATGGTAGATGCTGGGTGAGTTGCCAGGGTGGTGTAGGGAAAAGAATGGTGGGTACGGGACGTGGGTTTTCATGATTTGGCACTAAATTGGCACTGGGACTCTAAAGGGGAATGAATGGGTTGTCATGGGTTAAGGCTATAAAGGTTCATGGGGTGAGGAGAGAGAGAGAGAGAGGATCATAGTTTGACATGGAGGCCTTATGGGATGGATGGGGGCATGTAATGGCACAGGTTGGCGAGGATGGATAGTGTGTTAGTGTGAGGAGTGAAGGATCAAGTGCTGCTGTTTGTTTTATAACTGGGCTGATGTGCCAGAGCACCGATGTGGGCTGTCAAAACAGCCTGCCTTGCACCCGACGATCCCTGCACTGTTTCTGTAAGCAGTGGGCCTGACTCCCATTGCCACCCATCCCCAGAATAAAAATACAAATACCCGGGCTACTCTCTCCC
Organism: Mustelus asterias; assembly: GCF_964213995.1. NCBI lineage: Eukaryota > Metazoa > Chordata > Chondrichthyes > Carcharhiniformes > Triakidae > Mustelus > Mustelus asterias. The sequence continues at coordinate 34,017,935 of NC_135813.1, read as the reverse complement.
AAATCAAATGTGAGGAGTTGGAAAATATCCTGTCTCTGCAGTCCTGACTTGGGAACAAAGATACGGCCCTAAGCATTTCATGAAATGTATTTCTTTCTGTAATGAAAAATCATGCAGCAGGCCCATCTTTGTCATATTTAATGTCAGGGTTGGTTATGTTGTGTGCGAGTGAGCTGCAGGAAAGTTGGGCTTTAAATATGCAACTAAAAATCATTGTCTCAGAATGTTATAACTCTGACAAAACAATCATGTGGACTTGTAACTTGCTTCTTCCGTAGAAACCTTTAATTCATGTGCTGCATTGCGAGGGCCTAGTGGTATTATCGCTAGACTATTAATCCAGAAACTCAGCTAATGTTCTGGGGACCCAGGTTCAAATCCTGTCACAGGTGGTGGAATTTGAATTCAATAAAAAAATTCTGAAATTAAGAATCTATTGATGACCATTGTTGATTGTTGGAAAAATCTATCTGGTTCACTAATGTCCTTTAGGGAAGGAAATCTGCTCTCCTTACTTGGTTTGGCCTGCATGTGACTCCAGAGCCAGAGCAATGTGGTTGACGCTCAACTGCCCTCCAAGTGCATTTAGGGATGGGCAATAAATGCTGGCCAGCCAGTGACGCCCATGTCCTGTGAATGAATAAGAAACATGGAGGAGAAAGTTACCTGCAGGTAAAAGATCTCAATCTCAGCACTGCTTTCCAGAGTTCCCAAATTCAACACAAAGCATCCTTGTGTTTGATCCTCTTGTTGATGTGTTTTGGTGAACACAGGATTCGCTGAAAGAAGGTTGATTGCTGCCCATGTAAATTGGTTGTCCAAATGTGCAGATAGGGGAATTGACAATGTAATTGTAGAAACAGTGAATGCTTTCAGAAGGAAATTGCAGCTCGATTTTGCTTTGACATGGGGTCTGAAGATTATAAGTGTACTTATTCTCAGGAAGCAAAGTAAAATGTCATGTGCTGCGCCATGACTAGAAACTATTAGATGACTGGCAACGAATTGTGAGGCGCAAGTTTGACAAAATACTTCTGTGAAACTCTCTCACAAGCAGATTACGAGTATTAGCAAAGTTCCTTACTTGTATTCCTATCTTTAATGAGGCCATTATAATCCCTGACATAACATTTTAATTTTGGAGTGGGCCCACAAAGATTTGTTACCCTTTTTAGTACGGGAGTCCAATCAGGAGGTAATTGCTGTCGGCCCGAATTTTAAATATTTACCTCCTATTTTCTACGTTCCTATGTTTGTCGGGGTTTGTAGTTGATGTGATGATATATGGAAGAATCTGCTGTCTGAACCAGTGAGAAATTGGCATCCGTATGCAGTAGGAACTGCACGTAGACTGCCAAAACAGATTTTACCCAGTCGTCGGAATCCTCCGATCTCGCCCGCAGCTGGAATTCTCCAGTACCACTGCAGTGAATGGAGTTTGATCATCCAACTCAATAGCCTAATCTTGCTTTCTCCCCATAACCTTTGATCCCATTCAGCCCAAGTGCGATATCCAGCCGCCTCTTGAATACAGAAATCTATCCTGTCTCGTCCTGTTAGAGTTTTACCACCTGATGTCCCACCCACTTTGCATGGCTGGTGGTGGCAATGCCGTAACTGCTTGCTACTGTCTAATGAATCTGCATATACTAAATAAATAAATACTGTGTATCATTTGCCAACTTAACATGGGAAATTAATTGTGTGATAAATGGAATTTTTATACCAATTGAAAATTGACTCGGTCAAGTGAAAATTTGAAAACTGTGAGATTGAAATTTTTTGTGGGGTTTGTGTGTTGAGGGAAAGTGAAACAAGGCAGACAAACGGAGTTACATTACAGACATACTATGACCTAGCTGAATGATGGAACATGCTCAAGGGGCTGAATGGTATTCCTGTTACTGCATTCTTAAAATGTAAGATATTTGGCTAGTTGTAGGAACATCGGAGCAGAAGAAGGCTATTCAGCCCCCTTTTTTATATTCATTCATGGGACATGGGCGTCACTGGCTGGCCAGCATTTATTGATGCCCATCCCTCGTTGCCCGAAGGCAGTTGAGACTCAACCACATTGCTGTGGCTCTGGAGTCACATGTAGGCCAGACGAGGTAAAGGCAGCAGATTACCTTCCCTGAAGGACATTAGTGAACCAGATTAGTTTTTCCGACAATTGACAACGGTTTCATGGTCATCAGTAGATTATTATTCCAGATATATTTTATTGAATTCAAATTCCACCATCTGCCGTGGCGGGATTTGAACCCGGGTCCCAGAACATTAGCTGAGTTTCTGGATTAATGGTCTAGTGATAATACCACTAGGTCATCGCCTCCCCTCCTCAAGCCTATTCTATTACTCAATTAGAATGAGGCTGATCACCAACCCAATGTAAATTTCCCACAATATCCCCATCTCCCTTGATGTCACTAGCATCTACAAATCTATTGATCTCCATCTTAAACATACTTAATGACTGAACATCCCATCAGCTGGAGAATTCCAAAGGTTCACAACTCCCTGAGTGAAGAAATGTCTCAATCCTAAATGTCTTACCCCTTATTCTAAGACCATGTTCTCCGGTTCTGGACCCTTCCACTCTGGGAAACATTCTTTCCGCATCCACCTTTCCAGCCCTTTAAGAATATTGTAACTTTCAATGGGACTCACTCTGTTAAACTGAATGCCTGATGACGGTCTCAGCAGAAGCATCCTTTAACTTGACCAGATAATTGAAAAAAAAAAATCACCCAATAAAGGAACAAAACCTCTGCATCAAGAACTTTCCATCAACAAGCAGAACTCTGCTTGGAATTAATATAATTAAGAGAAGGTTATACTGAAGTACAGCAAATGTTAAATTGTTCTGGTTTATATTAAATCCAATGGACCAAATCAGATTTGATCATGAAAAAGATCAATGACATTGGGACCCTTCTCCTAAATAGCACACACCTTACCAGGACAACATTGTTCCCCATCATATTCCATTCATAAGACCATTAGAAATGGGAATAGAAGTCGGCCATTCAGCCCCACAAACCTGCTCCACCATTCAATAGGATCGTGGCTGATCCAGCATTCCTCTTGTCCAATTTTCTGTAACCCTTCATTCCCTTATTGATCAAAAATCTATCTACCTAGCGTTAAATATACACAAGGGCTCTGCCCCCACAGCTCTCTGTAGCAAGGAGCTCCAAAGACACTCAACCCTCTAAGAGAAGGAATTCCTCATCTCAGTCTTAAATTGTTGCCCCTTAATTCTGAGACTGCCCTCTGGTCCTTGGCTCTCCCAAGGGGAAACATCATAGAAATCATAGATTATCATAGAATCATAGAAACCCTACAGTGCTGAAGGAGGCCATTCAGCCCATCGAGTCTGCACTGGCAACAATCCCACCCCAGGTCCTATCCCCGTCACCCCACATATTTACCCCGCTAATCCTTCCAACCTATGCAACCCAGACACTAAGGGGCAATTTAGCATGACCAATCAATCTAATCCGCACGTCTTTCGGACTGCGGGAGGAAACCGGAGCCCCCGGAGGAAACCCACGCAGACACGGGGAGAATGTGCAAACTCCACACAGACAGTGACCCAAGCCGGGAATCGAACCCAGGTCCCTGCAGCTGTGAGGCAGTAGTGCTGACCACTGTGTCACCATGCCACCCCAAGTCCTCTCAACATTTACCCTATCAAGCCCTTTAAGAACCTTATGGGTGGGATTCTCCAGTTGTTCACACCAGCCGGATTCTCTGGTCCCGCTGCAGTGACTGGAGATTTGGCTGAGCGCCAAATTCTCCGTCCTGTCTGACAGCGGGACGTGAATGGCTGGAGAATTCCGGCCTCTCTGTTTCAGTGAGATCACCTCTCATGTTAGATAAAGATTGCTGATGACATCATCTGAGACAGTGGCTTTGAAAGAGTGCATTAGTTTGATAATGAAAGCAGTCTGCAAGAACATCAATCTCGATGCAGCCATTAATCTGGGCTAATTTAACAATTGTGTCATTTCAACTGCATGAGTTGTGAACCAATTGCTTCCAGCTAAGTGTGAGATAAATTCGTTACTAAACCTTATACATAGCAAAGCAATGAACTAGGGCTGCCAGTGGAGGTTAGAGTACATTAGAGGCCCTTTAAACTGAATCATTGTCCCGTAATCATTTGATAAATGTACAGTTCGTGAATTAAAATATGTATTACAAAAAATATACACTTAAAAATACATCAATAAACATTAGGTTTCACAGAAAAATACATGTTTTGTTACAGTGAAGTGAAAAATGTGGAAATGGCTGATCAGAGAGTGGGAGAGCCTTCAGTTGCTGCAGAATATAGAATTAGGAGTGGTTCATTCAGCCGCTTGGGGCTGTCCTGTCATTGAATTAGATCATGGTTGATCAGTGCTTTAATCCCATTTATCCATATCCTCTCATGCTTTTACCTAACACAAATCTACAAGCTCTGCCTGAACTCATTGCGTCTAATCAAATTGCAAACGAACCAGTTTATTATGACTGTGTCACAAAGCACGCAGAGCTCGACTGGGCAGTGATACCATTAGGATGAAACTTTTATTTGCTACCCTCCCCCCCCCCTAAAAAAAAAACTTTACATTCTTTTTGAAGGATGACGATGGTCCTTTAAGATTCCTCCAAAGCACCACCGCTGTCTCCGAACCCACGTCCCTGATAGATATTAGCATTCAGGGCTGGTGCTGACTCACTCACTCTCTCTGTCTGTCTCCTGTGCTGGCGAGTTAACCAATGCTTGTTGAATTGCAACTCGTTCAATGTCAGTCCCAGCAACTCCATGGGATCAGGAAGTAGCCACCGGCAGTCGGTTGTTTCATTTTCTCTCTTAAAAAGAATACAAAGATGCTGTGATTAACAGTCCTTGGTGACTGTGATTTTTTTTTACATAAAGGGATTCTGATGCTGAAGACTTCTTCAATGACAACTTTCAGGAGTCAGAAGAACTCTAAGGGTAAGGCACGGACCAATTAGGAGGAGGAGAAAGTGGAGTTGAAAGGCTTTTTAAAAAGAAATCCAAAACAGTCAGCATGCAGTGATTGTTAATGTTATTTTATTCCTTAATGGCAATTAGCATGACTGCTGTTTAAACTGCTCTTGACGCCATCTAGTGCCATTTCATAGGGATACATGAGGCTTCTATGTATTCGAGCAGACAATTTGACAATGAATTCAATAATTCACTAGGAATTACAGCTCAGTTAAAAATTAATAAAGACCATGTTTTAGCAGATTCTATCATTAGGGAAGAGTATTTTTGTACAATGCTGTTTTTGAACCCAATTTTGAAATGCTCATATTTCTTTTGTTATGTTGGGAAAGTGTTATATCACTGGACAATTTAGTTCGTTAAGCTCCAGTTCGGAAATGCACTCACTGTCTGCCGCGGCACTGAGGTTTGCATGGATTTGAGAGAGAGCTTGCTTCGATTCCTAGATGTGTTGTTGCTTGATCTCAGCTGAAGTGTCTGTGGGGGATGCTGCTTCTGGCCCTCGTAATCCTCAATTAAGGAGAGAAAAATCAGTCAGGGTTCATTCTCTTCATCGCTGTCAGGTGATCCCTGCACAAAGCTCACCAGTGCGAATGTTGGTTCAACTGTGACGCTCCCATGATCAATTAACATGCGACCGAGGGTCAAATGTGGAAAAGAAAATGCCCTCTTGACTTGGCAAACTGAGAATTGTTGGGTACCTACTAAACGTGTCCCCGTACCGAATGACCAGGGAGAGCATCAGGGCTTCAAAATAAACATATAAAGTAAAAATAAACTGAAAATGTTACACCTAAGTGTTTCAGAAATCCGTCTCCAGATTCCTAGTAAGTGCCTCTTTAAATCACTTCGCAAAGCTTTCAACATCTGACTGGGCACAGTAAGAAGTCTCACAACACCAGGTTAGAGTCCAACAGGTTTATTTGCAATCACAAGCTTTTGGAGCGCTGCTCCTTCCTCAGGTGAGTGTCAACCAAATAACAACCAATAGACTCACCTGAGGATGGAGTAGCGCTCCGAAAGCTCGTGATTCCAAGTAAACCTGTTGGACTTTAACCTGGTGTTGTGAGACTTCTTACTCTGCCCACCCCAGTCCAACGCCGGCATCTCCACATCGTAACATCTGACTGGATAGCAACCTCCTGCCCTGTTTCTGTGTTCAGTTCAAAATTCCCAAAGTCTAAATTAATATGTACCAGTGAACTAAGGGCAGCATCCAGAATGTGTGAGCATCAAAGGATGCTTAATTCAAAAGAAAGGCCAAGTCAAACCTGAAATCAATTCTCGTTCCTCTGGAGGGCATGGTTTTTTGAAACGTTTAACATTTATTTAAAATAAGAAAATGATTTGGTTGACACTTGACCAGTTCCTCATGCTTTCTGAATAGCTTGGAATGTGCCAGACACAGCAGTGAAACCATTAGCTTTGTTGTTTCTCTCTTGAATTGCCTGTGGAACAGTCAGATAGCAGATCGGGGCAAATGGATAGCTTCAGTTTTGGCACTCAGTGCAACTGCAACTTGACAACATTGGCAAAGGAGGAGAAATGTAATTTCTGCAAGTCTTTTTTTAAAATGTTAAGGGAGAAAAGGAGAAGGTGATGATCACTGTAAACAGTTTTTGGTAAAAGAGCATTCAGACTAACACTCTTCACTCATCTTCCTTCCAAACATGATGCATTTTAGACTTGAAGAAAAAAAAAATCAATGTTCATTGGAAATTTCCCCACACATCTATGATTGCACCTTTTGCTTTCAACAAGAGCCAAGTGAGTGCTCAAGGCCAAGCGTCAGTCTAACATGACCCCTGAAATATGCCACTCTGGGGACGTGTTTATTTCTGCTGGAACATAATGTTGCATGTTAGATTTTCCCTTCAGTTTCAGGAAGGTGCAGCAGAATCATAGAATCCCGACAGAGCAGAAGGAGGCCATTTGAGTGATAGAGTCATAGAGGTTTACAGCATGGAAACCAGCCCTTCAGCCCAACTTGTCCATGCCACCCTCTTTTTTTAATGACTAAGATAGTCCCAATTGCCCGCATTTGGCCTATATCCCTCTATACCAATCTTACCTATGTAACTGTCCAAACACTTTTTAAAAGACAAAACTGTACCCGCCTCTACTACTACTTCTGGCAGCTTGTTCCAGACAATCTCCACCCTGTGTGAAAATATTGCCCTCTGGACCATTTTGTAACTCTCCCCTCTGACCTTAAACCTGTGTCCTCTGGTTTTAGACTCCCCTAAACTTTGGGAAAAGATTTTGACTATCTAGTTGATCTATGCCCCTCATTATTTTGCAGATCTCTATAAGATCACTCCTAAGTCTCCTCTGCTCCAGGGAAAAAGTCCCAGTCTATCTAGCCTCTCTTTATAATACAAACCATCAAGTCCCAGTAGCATCCTAGTAAATCTTTTCTGCACACTTTCTAGATTAATAATATCCTTTCTATGATATGGTGACCTGAACTGTACACAGTATTCCAAGTGTGGTCTTTCCAATGTCTTGTACATCTTCAACAAGACATCCCAACTCCTATATCCAATGTTCTGATCAATGAAACCAAGCATGCCGAATGCCTTCTTCACCATTCTATCTAGCTGTGACTCCACTTTCAAGGAGCTATAAACCCGTACCCCTAGATCTTTGTTCCATAACTCTCCCCAATGCCCTACCATTAACTGAGTACATCCTGCCCTGGTTTGATCTACCAAAATGCATCACCTTGCATTTATCTAAATTAAACTCCATCTGCCATTCGTCAGCCCACTGGCCCAATTGATCAAAATTCCACTGCAATCCTATATAACCTTCTTCACTGTCCACCATGCCACCAATCTTGGTGTCATCTGCAAACTTACTAACCATGCCTCCTATATTCTCATCCAAATCATTAATATAAATGACAAATAACAGTGGACCCAGCACCGATCCCTGAGACACACCACTGGTCACAGGTCTCCAGTTTGAAAAACACCTTCTGTCATCAAGCCAATTCTGGATCCATTTGGCTACCTCATGCTGGATCCTGTGAGATTTAACCTGATGCAACAATCTACCATGTGATACCTTGTCAAAGACCTTGCTAAAGTCCATGTAGACAACATCAACTGCACTGCCCTCATCTACCTTCTTGGTTACCCCTTCAAAAAACTCAAATCAAGTTTGTGAGACATGATTTTCCACTCACAAAGCCATGCTGACTGTCCATAATCAGTCCTTGTCCCTCTAAGTGCCTGTAGATGTGGCCCATTGAACCTGCACTGACAATAATCCCACCCATGCTCTATCCCTGTAACCCCACATATTTGCCCTGTTAATCCGCCTAACTCTTAAGGGCAATTTAGCATGGCCAATCCACCTAACCCTCACATCTTTGGACTGTGGGAGGAAACCGAAGCACCCGGAGGAAACCCACACAGACACAGGCAGAATGTGCAAGCTGCACACAGTCACCCAAGGCTGGAATCGAACCAGGGTCCCTGGCGTTGTGAGGCATCAGATTTCTCATCAGACATGTAGCTACTAACTTTGTACAGTGGTTTAAAAATAAATAGCATGGGTGTCAAAAAGGTTTCAAAACAGTTTTTGTTTCTTTAATTGCTGTGTTTGAGATGGACTTTTCCAAACACACCAGAGATCTGACCACCCAGCATGGATCTATGACACCAGGTCATTGAAATCTGCTGGGTGATACTAGAATGGGTGGAAATATGCTACTGTGTACGTCCAGGTGAGATCAAATTCATGCTCAACCCCAGTAACAGTGATAAGGGGGTTCAGTTATCTGGAAAGACTAGAGAAGGTGGGATTGCATTCCTTAAAACAGAAAAGGTTAAAGGGAGAATCAAGAGGTGTTCAAAGATATAATATGAAAGAAAACACAGAAAATCTGAACTAAAAACAGAAAATGCTGGAACTTCTCAGCAGCTCTGCAGCATCTAGAAACATAGAAACATAGAAAAACTACAGCACAATACAGGCCCTTCAGCCCACAAAGTTGTGCCGAACATGTCCCTACCTTAGCGATTACTAGGCTTACCTATAACCCTCTATCTTACTAAGTTCCATGTACTTATCTAAAAGTCTCTTAAAAGACCCTATCGAATCCGCCTTCACCACCATTGCTGGCAGCCCATTCCACGCACCCACCACCCTCGGAGTGAAAAACATACCCCTGACATCTCCTCTGTACCTACTCCCCAGCACCTTAAACCTGTGTCCTCTTGTGGCAACCATTTCAGCCCCAGGAAAAAGCCTCTGACTGTCCACTCGATCAATACCTCTCAATATCTTATACACCTCTATCAGAAAAGGCCGAGCTCACTCAACCTATCCTCATAAGGCATGCTCCTCAACCCAGGCAACATCCTTGTAAATCTCCCCTGCACCCTTTCTATGGCTTCCACATCTTTCCTGTAATGCGGCGACCAGAACTGAGCACAGTAATCCAAGTGGGGTCTGACCAGGGTCTTATATAGCTGCAACATTATCTCACGACTCCTAAACTCAATTCCTCGATTGATGAAGGCCAGTACACCATAGGCCTTCTTAATCAAAGCCTCAACCTGCACAGCTGCTTTGAGCGTCCTATGAACTTGGACCCCAAGATCCTTCTGATCTTCCACACTGCCAAGAGTCCTACCATTAATATTATATTCCGCCATCCTATTTGACCTGCCAAAATGAACCACCTCACACTTACATAGAACATAGAACATAGAACATTACAGCGCAGAACAGGCCCTTCGGCCCACGATGTTGCACCGACCAGTTAAAAAAAAAAACTGTGACCCTCCAACCTAAACCAATTTCTTTTCGTCCATGAACCTATCTACGGATCTCTTAAACGCCCCCAAACTAGGCGCATTTACTACTGATGCTGGCAGGGCATTCCAATCCCTCACCACCCTCTGGGTAAAGAACCTACCCCTGACATCGGTTCTATAACTACCCCCCCTCAATTTAAAGCCATGCCCCCTCGTGCTGGATTTCTCCATCAGAGGAAAAAGGCTATCACTATCCACCCTATCTAAACCTCTAATCATCTTATATGTTTCAATAAGATCCCCTCTTAGCCGCCGCCTTTCCAGCGAAAACAATCCCAAATCCCTCAGCCTCTCCTCATAGGATCTCCCCTCCATACCAGGCAACATCCTGGTAAACCTCCTCTGCACCCTCTCCAAAGCCTCCACATCCTTCCTGTAATGTGGGGACCAGAACTGCACACAGTACTCCAAGTGCGGCCGCACCAGAGTTGTGTACAGTTGCAACATAACGCTACGACTCCTAAATTCAATCCCCCTACCAATAAACGCCAAGACACCATATGCCTTCTTAACAACCTTATCTACTTGATTCCCAACTTTCAGGGATCTATGCACACATACACCTAGATCCCTCTGCTCCTCCACACTATTCAAAGTCCTCCCGTTAGCCCTATACTCAACACATCTGTTATTCCTACCAAAGTGAATTACCTCACACTTCTCCGCATTAAACTCCATCCGCCACCTCTCGGCCCAACTTTGCAACCTGTCTAAGTCTTCCTGCAAACTACGACACCCTTCCTCACTGTCTACCACACCACCGACTTTGGTGTCATCAGCAAATTTGCTAATCCACCCAACTATACCCTCATCCAGATCATTAATAAATATTACAAACAGCAGTGGCCCCAAAACAGATCCCTGAGGTACACCACTTGTAACCGCACTCCATGATGAATATTTACTATCAACCACCACCCTCTGTTTCCTATCCGCTAGCCAATTCCTGATCCAATTTCCTAGATCACCCCCAATCCCATACATCTGCATTTTCTGCAGAAGCCTACCATGGTGAACCTTATCAAACGCCTTACTAAAATCCATATATACCACGTCCACTGCCTTGCCCCCATCCACCTCCTTGGTCACTTTCTCAAAAAACTCAATAAGGTTAGTAAGGCACGACCTACCTGCCACAAAACCATGCTGACTATCACCTATCAATTCATTACTCTCCAAATAACTATAAATCCTATCCCTTATAATTTTTTCCAACATCTTGCCGACAACAGAAGTGAGACTCACCGGTCTATAATTCCCGGGGAAGTCTCTGTTCCCCTTCTTAAACAATGGGACAACATTCGCTAACCTCCAATCTTCTGGTACTATACCAGAGGCCAACGACGACCTGAAGATCAGAGCCAGAGGCTCTGCAATCACTTCTCTTGCCTCCCAGAGAATCCTTGGATAAATCCCATCCGGACCAGGGGATTTATCTATTTTCAGACCCTCCAGAATATCCTGCACATCCTCCTTAACAACTGTAATACTGTCTATTCTACTCCCTTGCAACCCAGTGTCCTCCTCAGCTATATTCATGTCCCCTTGCGTGAACACCGAAGAGAAATATTGGTTCAATGCTTCACCAATCTCCTCCGGTTCCACACATAACTTCCCTCTGCCATCTATAACTGGCCCTAAACTTATCTGGGTTGAACTCCATCGGCCACTTCTCCGCCCAGTCTTGCATCCTATCAATGTCCCGCTGCAACTTCCGACATCCTTGTGGATCCAGAACTGGCTTGCCTGCAGAAGGCAGAGAGTGGCTGTGGAGGGGTCTTTCTCTGCATGGAGGTCAGTGACCAGTGGAGTGCCCCAGGGATCTGTTCTGGGACCCTTGCTGTTTGTCATTTTCATAAATGACCTGGATGAGGAAGTGGAGGGATGGGTTGGTAAGTTTGCTGACGACACCAAGGTAGGTGGTGTTGTGGATAGTTTGGAGGGATGTCAGAAGTTGCAGCGAGACATAGATAGAATGCAAGACTGGGCGGAGAAGTGGCAGATGGACTTCAACCCGGATAAGTGTGTAGTGATCCATTTTGGCAGATCCAATGGGATGAAGCAGCAGTATAAAATGAAGGGTACCATTCTTAGCAGTGTAGAGGATCAGAAGGACCTTGGGGTCCGGGTCCATAGGACTCTTAAATCGGCCTCGCAGGTGGAGGATGCGGTCAAGAAGGCGTATGGCGTACTAGCCTTCGTTAATCGAGGGATTGAGTTTAGGAGTCGGGAGATAATGCTGCAGCATTATAGGACCCTGGTTAGACCCCACTTGGAGTACTGCGCGCAGTTCTGGTCGCCTCATTACAGGAAAGATGTTGAGGCCATTGAGAGGGTGCAGAGGAGATTTACAAGGATGTTGCCTGGATTGGGGGGCATGCCTTATGAGGATAGGTTGAGGGAGCTTGGTCTCTTCTCCCTGGAGAGACGAGGGATGAGAGGTGACCTGATAGAGGTTTACAAGATGTTGAGGGGTCTGGATAGGGTGGACTCTCAGAGGCTATTTCCAAGGGCTGAAATGGTTGCTACGAGAGGACACAGGTTTAAGGTGCTGGGGGGTAGGTACAGGGGGGATGTCAGGGGTAAGTTTTTCACTCAGAGGGTGGTGGGTGAGTGGAATCGGCTGACGTCGGTGGTGGTGGAGGCAAACTCGTTGGGGTCTTTTAAGAGACTTCTGGATGAGTACATGGGATTTAATGGGATTGAGGGCTATAGATAGGCCTAGAGGTGGGGATGTGATCGGCGCAACTTGTGGGCCGAAGGGCCTGTTTGTGCTGTGGCTTTCTATGTTCTATGTTCTATCCCTCCACACTATCCACAACACCTCCAACCTTTGTGTCATCAGCAAACTTACCAACCCACCCCTCCACTTGTTCATCCAGGTCATTTATAAAAATCACAAAGAGTAAGGGTCCCAGAACAGATCCCTGGGGCACTCCACTGGTGACCGACCTCCATGCAGAATATGACCCGTCTATAACCACTCTTTGCCTTCTGTGGGCAAGCCAGTTCTGGATCCACAAAGCAATGTCCCCTTGGATCCCATGCCCCCTCACTTTCTCAATAAGCCTTGCATGGGACACCTTATCAAATGCCCTGCTGAAGTCCATATATACTACATCTACTCTTCCTTCAATAATCTGTGGAAAGAGGAACAGGAGTTAATGTTTCCAAGAGGAGTCATACGGACTCGAAATATTAACTCTGTTTCTCTCTCCAAACAGTAAAGGAATTGAGGGTTATTGTGAGTGGGCGGGAAAGTGGAACTGAGTCCACGAAAAGATTAGCCATGATCTTATTGAATGGCGGAGCAGGCTCGAGGGGCCAGATGGCCGATTCCTGCTCTGAGTTCTTATGTTCAACGATTCAGACTCCACCGCGCTATGGAGCAACAAGTTCCACAAATTCACCACCCTCTGCGAGCAGCAGTTCCTCCTCATCTCAGTGTTAAATCTAATGCCTCTCAACCTTTACCGATTACCTCTTGTTCTAGAGTGCCCCATAAAGGGGAAACATTTGCTTTACATTTACTTTATCAGTCCCTTTTAAAATTTCAGACACCTTGATCAGATCCCTTCTCATCCTTGTAAACTCCAGCGAGTATAAGTCCAAACTGTTCAATCTCTCCTCATACACCAATCCCTTCATCCCGGGAGTCAATCTGGTGAACCTTCTCTGAACTGCCTCCAATGCCACCACATTCTTCCTCAAGCGAGATGATCAAACTGGACACAATACTCACGATGTGGTCTCACCAACGCCCTCTACAATTGTAACAACACTTCTCTACTCTAATACACCAGCCTCTTTGCATTAAATGCCAACATCCCATTTGCCTTTTTTAATTATTATGTGCTGCACCTGCATACCGCCTTTCTGCGAAGCATGAACATAGACACCCAGATTCCTCTGTCCAGACACATTTTGAACTCAGTCGTAACTTCCAAAAGGGAATTGGAGCTATGCATAAAAGGAAAAAGTTTTCAATATTATGCAGAAAGAGGCTAAGGGGGTAGCATGAATTGGGATTCTTTGGAAGAGCAAGCAAAAGCATGATTGGCCAAATAGCCGCCTCCTGTGCAATCTGATTCCATGCTCGTTTGTGATCTCCCTCATAATCACACAACAGCTCAGTACTTAGTGTTAAGGTTCAAATCTACTCAACTAGCTCGAAGGTGAGAGGTCCAAACAGGTGATGGCTGCACATGGGACAGCAGCCCTGTGAAAGGTTCAGGACCCAGTGGAGAAGAGGTGTGTATATTGGAGGTCAGGTATCTCAGAGACAGGGTTATCAACCCTGGTTAAAGCTGGAGATTTCACATGTGACTGGACCACTCGATATATCCATCATCACGGTGCACTGCTTTCCCAGGCCAAATGGAAAGTGATTACCCTGTTGTATCGTATCTGGGAACTAAACAGTGTTTTCCTCAAGTCCAATATTATTCTAACTCAAGAATAATGTTCAAAGAATTGTTCTCAAACATTTTTTTTAATGTGTGTTGATTTTTCTTCAGCCGTCCCCACAACAATGTCATGGGTCTGAGACCAAACCCAAGGTATAGCATGAAGCTATACCAGTCCCAAAGGTTTTGGCATAAATATAAGGAGAGGATGCTTCACTCCAGGAGTAATTCCACTGACAAATTTGGATTCTTTATATCAAAATGAAGCGTTATTCACAACACAGTTTAAATATAACTCCAACAAAGGGAACAGTTAAACCATTCACAGTTGAACAATATTTAAACATGAAAGAAAACAACTCCACTTTCTAACTTATCACTGCTTCAGTTCCAAATAAGCAACATTGTCTTACAGACTTCCAATTCCACTTGAAACACAGTGGAAGTACATAAATATACTTGCTATAAGGAGTGTAAACAATCTTGAATCTTTCAGATAGGTTTTGAGTTTCAGTGCAGCTTGCAGACCTCTGTCTTTAAAAAACCCCAGGCAGAAAGCTGTTTCTCTGCTACAAATCTAGCTCCTCCCATTAAGCACATTATCACATGACCCTGTCAATCAATCTAATTAAAAACCCACATTCCATTTTTAATCAAAAACCCCAGAGGGCTTTTTGTTTTGAAAACAAAAGTCCATTAGCTCTATCTTAGTAAACACTAAAACGAGTAATTATCCTGCTTTCCCAGCATGTGAACTGCATTTCCCCCAGACATACTGACTGCCTGTCAAAAAAAGTTGAATTTTAAACCATTCCCCTTCAACATAAAGGGGGTGATTCTCCCAAAAAAATTTGAAGTGTTGAATTTGTGTAAAAACTGGAGTAAATCACATTGTTTTTTTTCAGTGAGAGTTTCAAAATGAATCTCCCACACTCTGTGCACTGCAGAGTGCACAGGCATGAATCACCCCAAAATTCAATGGGTGAACAAAGAACAAAGAAAATTACAGCACAGGAACAGACCCTTCGGCCCTCCAAGCCTGCACTGTCCATGCTGCCCAACTTAACTGAAACCCCCTACCCTTCTGGGGACCATATCCCTCTATTCCCATCCTATTCATGTATTTGTCAAGACGCCCCTTAAAAGTCACTACCGTATCCGCTTCCACTACCTCCCCCGGCAGCGAGTTCCAGGCACCCACTACTCTCTGTGTAAAAAATCTCCCTCGTACATCTCCTTTAAACCTTGCCCCCTGCACCTTAAACCTGTGCCCCCTAGTAATTGACTCTTCCAACCTGGGAAAAAGCTTCTGACTACCCACTCTGTCCATGCCTCTCATATTCTTGTAGACTTCTATCAGGTCACCCCTCAACTTCCGTCATTCCAGTGAGAACAAACCAAGTTTTTCCAACCTCTCCTCATAGCTAATGCCCTCCATACCAGGCAACATCCTGGTAAATCTTTTCTGTAGCCTCTCCAAAGCCTCCACATCCTTCTGGTAGTGTGGCGACCAGAATTGAACACTGTATTCCAAGTGCGGCCTAACTAAGGTTCTATAAAGCTGCAACATGACTTGACAATTTTTAAACTCAATACCCCAGCTGATGAAGGCAAGCATGCCGTACGCCTTCTTGACTACCTTCTCCACCTACATTGCCACTTTCAGTGACCTATGTACCTGTACACCCAGGGTGGGGCCTATTCCCGCTGGAGAGGCCAGCAGCATAATTCTGAGTGGGCCATTGCACATGCATCAATCTGTCAGCATTGACATCGGCGCATGCGCAGTGGTCCCTGTCTGCCGGCTTCCTGATTGCTGGCCAGCTCAATTGCTGGGCAGCCCCACGATCCCTGTGTCACTGTCCCTCCCACTCCCCCATGGCCCGATTGCTTGGCCAACCTTGGTGGGCAGTGCCAAGATGCCCCCTGGACATTGGCACTTTGCCCCTTGGGCCGTGTGAGGCTCAAGGCTGGCCGGGTAAAAGCTCTTTTATTCTGGATGTAACAGCAGCGAAGATAAAGATTTGGTCATTTTTGTCACTGAGTTAAACTTTTAAACCAATATTTAGTTTAATTTATTTATTAGTGGAACAAGTAGGCTTATATTCACACTGTAATGAAGTTACTGTGAAAATCCCCTCATCGCCACACTCCTGCGCCTGTTCGGGAACACTGAGGGAGAATTTAGCACAGCCAGTGCACCTAACCAGCACATCTTTCAGACTGCGGGAGAAAACCAGAGCATCCGGAGGAAACACACGCAGACACTGGGAGAACGTGCAGACTCCACACAGACAGTGACCCAAGCCGAGAATCGAACCCGCGTCCCTGGTGCTGTGAGGCAGCAGTGCTAATCACTGTGCCATCGTGCCGCCCCGATGCAATCTGCGGGGAAGTGGCGCTAGAGGGTGGTGCAATCCTCTCATCCAGTGTAACAACATTATAATTTTGGGCTTAGATGACCTAACTCAAACCCTGAGACAATTTTTACCTTCAGAGAATACGGTTGAGGTCTAGAATGATTGAGAGAAGATTCAGATATCTTGGAGCTTATGGAAGGATTCCATGTTCACGTAACACATGGATGTTCATGGAATCATAGAATCTCTACAGTGCAAAAGGAGGCCATTCAACCCATTGAGTCTGCACTGATTCTTACCCAGGCTTACCCCGTAACCCTACGTATTTAACTCCGCTAATCCCCCTCACCTATATATCTTGGGACAATAAAGGCAAATTTAGCATGGTCAATCCACCTAACCCGCACATCTTTGGACTGAGAGAGGAAACCGGAGCACCCGGAGGAAACCCACACAGACACGTGGAGAACGTGCAAACTCCAGACAGACAGTGACCTGAGGCCGGAATTGAACCCAGGTGCCTGGCTCTGTGAGGCAACAGTGCTAACCACTGTGCCACCCTAAATGAGTGGTTCCAGTCTCTCGTAGTATTAGGTAGGAGGTTAGAATGGTCGAGGTCTGACAAGATTGAGAGACTATCAACTTGAAGGAAGGTTCTGGGTTCCAAGAACATTGTGGAAGGGGTTTTGAGGTCTCTACAGTGAATGGAAAGTGTTATCTAGGATTAGTGAACCTTGCAAAAATTGTGAAACTGCGAGGGAGGGAGAGATGGATCCAGGGAAGTCTGGGCTGATCCACTCTGAGTTCACTTCAGGTCATTACGTACCCCTGCACTTGCCTCCCGGATTGGTTCCCGGTCAGGTTCAAGTTTTGAATAGAAATAGTGATTTCACACTCGGGTTGTCACTTGTCTAGTTGTTTCATAATTACCACAGCAGTAATTAATTCATATGTTTGTAGTTGGTTGCACAGATGAAATAATTTGTTTCCCCGAAATATAAACAAATGCTGGTGACATAATTAGCTTGTTCTGCTTAACCGAAAAGTTTTATAATTAACTTTGCCCCTGAACAATTATAATCCTTAGAACCAAGCTTTTTAATATGATAAAGACAGAGAGTGATGCATAATTCAGAATTGTATTCAATGGCCTATGCTAAGTTGCACCATTAACAACTCTAAGTCCCCCTCCATTTTCTCCAACCTCATAAAGTTCACCAAACCTCCAAACTCTATTACTCTGGCTCTGGTTTCATGTACATTCCACACTTCCTGGAACATTCCATTCCTGGCGCTGTCTTAGATCTTGGGTACCAATGTTTGCAGAGGTTGAAGAATATGGCAAAACTCAGGTTGTGAATGTTTTGTGTGAGAGGATAGATTCAGAAAGGATGGCCGGAACTCTACCACCTCACCCGCCACGGAATCGGAGCGGGCGAGGTTTGTTGAACAGAAATTTCCATTGGTCTCTAGTGGGATTTTATGATCTCGCCCGAGCAAGGTCATAAAATCTCACCCAATGTTTCCATTGGTGGGGGAATCCAGAACTCGGGGTCATTGTCTGAGGATAGGGGTTAAACCTTTTAGGACTGAGGAGAAATTTCTTCACCCGGAGAGTGGTGAATTTGTGGAATTCACTATCACAGAAAGTAGTTGAGGCCAAAACGTTGTCTGAGTTGAAGAAGAAATTAGATATTGCTCCTGGGGTGAAAGGGATATGGGAGGAAGGGGGGATCAGGATATTGAATTTGATGATCAGCCATGATCATAATGAATGACGGATCAGTCTTGAAGGGCCGAATGGCCTACTCCTGCTTCTAGTTTCAATGTTTCAATGTCCTGCCGTGCCTAATGGCAGGGCCTCATTAACATGGATTAGTTTTCCGATCCAGTTGCGAGTTGCCAGGCCTGTGGGTGGGAGGGAGAATCCTTGAAAGTATCCTCCTCTTCCCTCCCATTGGGAAGTCTGTACATTTTTGGGAGTGAAGGATGAGGCCTCCAACCAACAGGAGGAGGCCGAATGTTTCCTTGAGGCTGCCAGGATCCTTCCTGCTCTTCCCATGCCTTCAGGAATTCTGAAGGTGGCTCTTCCCTTGCAGAGCCAGCAGCTCTTGCATCCTGCTCGCTGCTGAGTTCTCCATCCCTGAGTAACCTGCACAGCAAAGGCAAATTTGAAATCTGAGAATCCCTACGGTGCAGAAGGAGGCCATTCGGCCCATCAAGTCTGCACTGACCACAATCCCCCGCCCAGGCTCTATCCTCATAACCCCATGCATTTACCCTAGCTAGTCCCCCTGACACTAAGGGGCAATTTTAGCATGGCTGATCCACCTAACCTGCACATCTTTGGAATCTCAATTCCACTGTGAGGCCCTGATTGAAGTGTATTTGTTAAATGTCCTCATTCATCATGGATACATTGGGAACTGTCACCATTTTAAAATAAAGGGAGCTGGCACATGTGTAATGTGTTGAATGCATTTCCATATTTAACTCTTAAGCCACCAACCATTTTGCCCTCAAACTACCTATCCATTTAACGAGGGGTTCATAATATACATTCTATTCCTTCATTACCAACCCCCTGAAAACCCACCTTTTCAATCAAACTCCTCATCAGCCCTCTGAATATTTCTATTCCCAGATCAGTATCTACTCCTGAAATGCTCTCAAATCACCTTGAGGCATTAAAAAAAAAGTAAAATGTAAATGTTTTTCTTTCGTTGTTAGTCTTTTCTCTCTCTCTCTTTCATGCTCGCTCACTCATTCACTCTTGTAATAATTGTAATGTAAATTTTTAAGATTACTTAAATTTAATGGATTTTTAAAACACGCTGCTTGCATTCAACTCTTTTTCAGTGAGGGAAATATGTACAAAAATGCTGCCATATTGTGAAGAGATGAAGCTTGTACTTGAAAAGTCTGGAGAGCTCTCTACATGACTAATGCATGCTGAGAAATTCTGTGAATGACACATGCACAGATTATAAATGCGTGGTGGATTGCTGCTCTTGTCTTCAGCACCACTGGGCTGAGGAGGAGACAGTTAGCAGGACTTACTTACTCCTAACAAGAACAGGCACCCTGAAGAGCAAGGGCATCAGTCTCTTAGGACGCCATTGTCGACAAGTTCCAAAGAACAAAGAAAAGTCCATGCCGATCATGATGCTCTAACTAAACTAAAAAAAACCTTCTGCCCTTACTCGGTCCATATCCTTCTATCCCCTCCTTATTCATGTACCCATCCAGATGCCTCTCAAATTTTACGAATGTGCCCGCTTCCACCACCCCTTCTGACAGCGCGTTCCAGGCACCCACAACCCTCTGCGTGAAAAACTTCCCCTGCACATCTCCCTTAAACTTTCCCCCTTTCACCATGAACTTGTGCCCCTTTGTAATTGACACTTCCACTCTGGGAGAAAACCTCTGATTATCCACCCTGTCTATGCCTCTCATAATTTTGTAGACCTCTATTTGGTCTCCCCTCAGGCTCCGTCTTTCCTTCCAAGTCGCACGCCATCCTGATTTGGAAACATACTGTTCCATCATTGTTGCTGACTTAAATTCCTGGAAATCCCTCCAAAGCAGGACCTTGTGGGGCAGACATCAGCATTTCAAGAAGGCAAGCTCACCAGTACCTTCTCAGTGGCACCACCACTTGCCAGCAAGGCTGAAATGCCATGAATCAGTTAATAAACTTGCATTTATGTGGTGCTTTGAGAAGAATGAAAGATCCCAAGGTGCTTCACAAGCAGGTTATTTTTACTTTTGTAGCGTATCTTCACACCCATATTGATTCCTTTTTCAGGAAGGGTGGTGGAAAGATTCCGGAGCTGATGATTAGTCCATTGAGCTGCATTATGATCACTCTTTCCATGGCTAATATGGCACGGTGGCACAGTGGTTAGCACTGCTGCCTCATAGCATCAGGGACCCGAGTTCAATTCCAGCCTTGGGTGACTGTCTGAAATTTGCACGTTCTCCCCATGTCTGCGTGTGTTTCCTCTGGGTACTCTGGTTTATTCCCACAGTCCAAAGATGTGCGGGTTAGGTGGATTGGCCATGCTAAATTGCCCCTTAGCATCAGGGGAACTAGCTAGGGTAAATATGTGGGGTTACCGGGATAGGGCCTGGGTGGGATTATTGTTGGAGAAGACTGGATGGGCCAAATGGCCTTTGGCTGCACTACAGTGATTCTAAGTCTTGGTGTTGGACACAAACCCGGAACTTCTGGTCCAGTGGTAGGAGCATTAACACTGCACCAAATGACTTCCTGGAAACATTATTAAACAACTGTATTGGGCGGCACGGTGGCAAAGTGGTTAGCACTGCTGACTCACAGCGCCAGGGTCTTGGGTTCGAATCCCGGCTTGGGTGACTGTCTGTCTGGAGTTTGCACGTTCGCCCTGTGTCTGCGTGGGTTTCCTCCGGGTGCTCCGCTTTCCTCCCACAGTCCAAAGATGTGTGGGTTAGGTGTAATGGCCATGTTAAATTGACCCTTAGTGTCAGGGGGGCGAGCTAAATGCATGGGGTTATGGAGATAGGGCCTGGGTGGGATTGTGGTCAGTGCAGACTCTTTCTGCACTGTAGGATTCTATGAACATTTGGCGCAGTTTAACAACAATAGTGACACTGTCGCACTTTGTAAAGGGCTAAAGTTCTCTGGCCTATTCCCAAATAGCAAATGACAAAAGGGTGTCATTTGGATGAAAAATGGGCGCAAGTAGTTTCTCCCATTTTGTTCCTGAATACAGACAAAGGCCCAGAACTTCTGGACATTAACAGAGAAAAGCCAGGAAAGGGAAAGAGTGCGGTCATCGGAGAAAGAAATTATAAATAGTTTGCTACGTTATTTCTTGGTAGATTGCGCTCGTAGACATGCAGAGAATATATTCAGGAAAAAATCTTTTGAAACTCCAAAATTCTGCAGATATATTCCATTATAGTTCGGGAAGGAATTTGATACTCAATTTATATTGCAGCATTGCCTCAGCAAATCCCAGGAGAACCCGGATATTGCTTCAGTGTAAATGAAGCAATGTGTATGTCTCTGGAGGAAGGAAACACTTTCAAAGGTGTCCTGATATTGTGTGAGGCCTATATTGTTGTCACCGAGCCAGAAGTGTCTACCTTGTGCTAACAGCTGTGACTAGATATAAAACTGTGAATGGCCCACCAAGTCCACTTGCCGGGAAGTTTAACTTTCAGCAAGTCTTCCTGAGTCGAAGCAAAATGTTGGAAACGCTAAGCAGCTCAGGCAGCATCTATGGAGAGAGCATCAGAGCTAGCATTCCAGACCTTTTAGTCAGAATTGTTTCACATTCAAAGGGGTGGCACAGTGGTTAGCACTGCTGCTTCACAGCGCCAGGGACCCATGTTCAATTCCGGCCTTGGGTTGCTGTCTATATGGAGTTTGCACGTTCTCCACGTGTCTGCGGGGATTTCCTCCGGGTGCTCCAGTTTCCTCCCACTCTCCAAAGGTTTGAGGGTTAGGTGGATTGGCCATGGTAAATTACCCCTTAGTGTCAGGGGGACTAGCTAGGGTAAATGCATGGGATTACGGGGATAGGGTGGGATTGTTGTCGGTGCAGGCCTCCTGCACTGTAGGGATTCTATGAACTTGAAGCCAGCTGCGCGAGTCTCGGATCTCCATCATGCAAACGTGGTGTGGAAGCGTAAATGCCTACTTGTCAGCAGGGTTATCACATGATTTATTTCTTGGGTAAATTGAATGCTCAGTTTGCCAGAAGTGCAGGTTCCTGATTTGATTCTGCTGTGCCGAATCCACCTACACTATCAATGAAATAAATTCAGCACAAGAAGGAATGAGTGTGAATAGGATGATTTACAGCAAAAGGCCAAATACTGTCAAAGTTGGGAATCTAAACAATAAAAAAGATGAGTTTACAACAAGTCTTGCCCAGGAATTCTGGTTTACATTATAGAAGCAGCAGAAAACATTTGAGGAAAACAGTGAATAGAAACAAATGGGTTGAGCGCACAATGGAATTAACACTTTCTAGAATTGTACAATCCCAAAAGTGCAGAAGGAGGCCATTCAGCCCATCGGGTCTGCACCGACTCTCCGACCATGATCTTACCCAGGCCCTCCCTCCTGTCCTATCCCCATAACCCCACATACTTACCCCACTAATCCCCCTAACCTACACATTTTTGAACACTAAGGGGCAATTTAGAATGGCCAATCCACCTAACCTGCACATCTTTGAACTGTGGGAGGAGACCTGAGCACCCAAAGGAAACCCACACAGACACAGGGAGAAAGTGCAAACTCCACACAGACAGTCACCCAAGGCTGGAGTTGAACCTGAGTCCCTGGCGCTGCGAGGCAGCAGTGCTAACTACTGTGCCACCGTGCCGCCCACCTCGCTAGAAATAATAAAACCTTGGTTGCAATTTAGCACTTCATGTATAGCTGAGCAATCACACATTGTAAATTGGAGAATTGGTATCCCAGGGTTTTCAGAGCAAGTGACGATGCAGTAGCAGCAAGATATACAACATGGACCGCTCCTTAAAACAAGTAACTGGTTGTTCAAATCAAGAAAGATGGTATCTCTGCATGACTTTTAACATCTTCACAAACACAAATTAAATTGCCCTTCTTATTTCCTTTTTCAAGATCTAATTTGAAGCAAATTGGCTCTTGCCTGCCAGATCTTTGCTGGCTTTCTGAACATTGCTTGTTGTTAGCAATCGTACTCTGCATTTACATGCAAAGCAAACAGATGCAATTCAGAAGAATTGGCACACAGGTTATGCAACGATTAGCAATGAAAGGAGGCAGAAGCAAGGCAGAGAGCTAGGTGGATCCCAGCCAAAACTGACAGCTTGCTGACTTAGTCATTGGTTAAAGGTAATGCATCACTGGTTGGTATCAGTGTTCCTCAGGTTTCTGCTCTAATTTCCCATTTGGGCCGTTCTTAATCTTGGCATTGCTATTTCGGAGAAAGCAGCAAAGAGTAAACATTCTCAGCTTTATCCCCGAGTAGTTCAGAGGGACATGCAGCATCTGGTAGGTGATGGTATAGTGGTAGTATCACTGGATTGGATTTCAGGGACTCAGGCTGATGCCCGGGGGACACGGGTCAAATCCCACCAAGGCAGCTGGTGGAATTTAAACTCATTTAATGAATCTTGAAAGCTAGTAATGGTGAACTTATCATCGATTGCCGTTAAAAAAAATACATTTGGCTTACTTAACGTCTTTTAGTCAAGAAAGTCTGTCATCCTTACCTGGCTGGTACTACATGTGACTCCAGGCCCACAGGAATTTTGATTTGATTTATGATTGTTGCATGCATTAGTATACAGTGAAAAGTATTGTTTGTCTCGCGCGCTATACAGACAAAGCATACCATTCATAGAGAAGGAAATGAGAGAGTACGGAGTGTAGTGTTATAGTCATAGCTAGGGTTTAGAGAAAGATCATCTTAATGCAAGGTAGGTCCATTCAAAAATCTGACAGCAACAGGGAAGAAGCTGTTCTTGAGTCGGTTGGTACGTGACCTCAGACTTTTGTATCTTTTTCCCGATGGAAGAAGGTGGAAGAAAGAATGTCCGGGATGCGTGGGATCCTTAATTATGCTGGCTGCTTTGCCAAGGCAGCGGGAAGTCAATGGATGGGAGGCTGGTTTGCGTGATGTGTTGGGCTACATTCATGACCTTTTGTAATTTCCTGCGGTTTTGGGCAGAGCAGGAGCCATACCAAGCTGTGACACAACCAGAAAGAACACTTTCTTTGTGGTTAACTCTCAACTTCTTTCTGACATTTTCTTCTTCAGCTCATGGGAAATTAGGAATGGGCAATAAATGCCCATATTCCATGAAGGAATAAAGAAAAATCTGAACCAAACTCTATAATCCTCCCTCTGCAATGTCGGAGTTGATCTCTACCAGAACATTTGCAGAGTTTCTGGATTAATAGTCTAGCAATAATACCACTGGACCATCACTTCTCCATAACACCTCATGAAACTTTCCACTTGTGTTGCTGTTGTTCAGAGGAGATATTTTAAATGGAGTCCTGTATGCTCTCTCAGGTCAGTGTTAAACATCCCACGGCACTGTTTGAACAAAGATAGAGAAGTTCTTCTGATCTTTCGCCCCATTGTTATCTCTGGACAAGCAACATGAAAAATAACATTCTTTTTTCATGATCACATTGCTGTTTGGTGGAATCTTGCTTTGCTCAAGTCAACTGTCACATTTCCTCAACATTGAAACAATGATTGCATTTCAAAAGTACGTCATTAACTCATGGTATTTTGGGTGAATGCTATGATATAAGTGAAAATGCATTCTTTTCTGTTCTCTTGTATCACTTGCAAGAGAAGTTAGGTCACCATCTCACAGCATGTGGGACCAGCTAGAAGAATCATAGAATCCCTATCGTGAAGAAGGAGGCCATTCGGCCCATCAAACTTGCATCGAAAACAATCCCACCCGGGTCCCTATCCCTGTAACCCCACGTATTTGTCCTGCTATTCCCCCTGACACGAAGGGACATTTTAGCAAGGCCAATCCACCTGACCCGCACATTTTTGGACTGTGGGAGGAAACCGGAGCACCCGGAGGAAACCCACGCAGACATGGGGAGCACGTGCGAACTCCACACAGACAGTCACCCGAGGCCAGAATTGACCCCAGGTCCCTGGCGCTATGAGGCAGCAGTGTTAACCACTAAGCCACCTTGGTTAGAAGGTGGGCAACAACAGGCAGGTGCTATTTCACCCAACCCCTTTTCATGTGAACCCTTTCTGCTGGTGAAAGAATAAATATATGTGATTCATCCACTTGAGGAACCACAGCTTTGAAATTGTATCTCGGAGTCTGCAAATCTTCCAGACTCCTCTGAGTTCAACATTGGTCTGATTTAAATTGATTACTTTTGAACAGCTGCCAATAATTGCACAGGAAATGAGGCCTCTGTAAAATCAGTTCAATAAGGGCTTATTGGTTCAGCATGAATGATTTCCTTCTTTGATAGGCCACTGGTAAAAATGGATTCGTATGCTGATGGATTTATGTTTAAATGTCTCACTGTCAGAGTTATTGAAATCATTTAAATTCTGCTTCCATGTTTGAACCAATGTATTCAAACAGAGGTGGGTATTTTTTATTCATTCATGGGACATGGGCATCACTGGCTGGCCAGCATTTAGTGCCCATCCCTAGTTGCCCGAGGGCAGTTGAGAGTCAACCACATTGCTGTGTGTCTGGAGTCCCATGTAGGCCAAACTGGGTAAGGGCGGCAGATTTCCTTCTCTAAAAGACATTAGTGAACCAGATGGGTTTTTTCAACAATCGACAATGGTTTCATCAGTAGATTCTGAATTCCAGATTTGTTTTTAAAGTCACATTCCACCATCTGCTGTGGCGGGATTCGAACCTGGGTCCCCAGAACATTAGCTGATTTTCTGGATTGATAGTCCAGCAATAATACCACTAGGCCATCACCTCCCCAGTGAAACTGATCCCATTGCCTGTTAAGGTATTGCTGCAACACGTATTCATTTTGATAATTTGTGTACACAATTAATCAGTGAAACCCAAGCAGTTTTCATCTTGTTGTTTATGGGGGGGGGGGGGGGGGGGGAGGGATTGGTAGGGCTTGGTGGGTTGGTGGGGGGGAATTCGAAGACCCAGTATATGGAGTTCGGAGAGATGGTTTCTTAATGATAATGATCAGCAATTTTGGCTCCATTTGCGCAAAGATGGCCGCTGGAGACTGAGTGCTCGAATCTGAAAATGTAGTAAGTGAGAGAATTTGGGGCAGTGAGGAAGGAGAGGTGTTACGCTGGGCTGTCACAAAAAAGGCGTGGTCCAAGAGAGGGAGCTGGAGAAAGCAAGACCAAAGAGCTGAAATCCAGAGACATTAATTAGATACGTAGGTCGGTGATTGGTGAGGTATAATTTTTCCCATCTCTCAATTGGGGCAGTAATGGATTATACAAAATTTAGGAGTTAAATAAAGGAGTTAAACTACTTAATAGAGCTATGGATATTCATTGTGTGATATTGAAAACTTGAAGCCTAATTAATTAAATAAAAGAAAAAGAAAAATGGCGCGGGTTGTAGCCATAATATGTATAAACTTATTGATACCTGTGTGATCCATGGCAACTCCATCTCTACCAAGTATCTTTAGCTCGAAAAACTTTTACTTACAGTTGCAGAACCGGATTCCGAACTCTGGACACTGTGATGTATCACGGAGAGGGAAATTTACCTGCACGCTTTGTTCCTGGAGGCAGTTATACTCCTTGGACTCGGTTCTTCAGAATCAGTCCATGGTCAGGGACAGGATAGCGTGACTACAAATGAGGCAGACGAAGGGATCCAAAGGGTTGTAATGGAGGCAGGTTTGTTCAACGGGTCTGAGGTTCCTACAACTCATTTGGATGAGAAAAGGGACTTGAGGGAGGGTGAGTGAACTGACCTGGCACCGAGGTGCTGGGGGGGGTGGGGGGGCATTCAAGTAGGGGAAGTAAACAGGACCGTCATTGTAATAGGGGACAGTTTCATTAGGTGGATAGGCGCTCGTCTCTGCAGCCAAGAATGAGAGTCCAAAGGCTGTGCTGTCTGCTTGCAAATTTAAGAGCACCCTCTCTGGGCTGGAGGAGAGCTTTGAGTGGGAGATCGGGGATCTCATTGTCACGGTCCATATGGGTACCAATGACATGGGTCGGACAAAGGCAGGGGTTCTGCAGAGGCAGCATGAGCAGCTGGGACCAAACTGAAGATACAGAGCCACATATGTGGTTTATTTAATTAATTAGGCTTCAAGTTTTCAATATCACTCAATGATTAGGTGAGGTGCATTGCCCTGAACAGGTGCTGGAATGTGGCCACTCGGGGATTTTCACAGTAACTTCATTGCACTGTTAATGTAAGCCTTACTTGTGACTAATAAATAAACTTTACTGATTATCCATAGTTCTATTAAGAAGGTTAACTCCTTTATTAACTCCTAAATAATCTCTGGATTACTACCTGAGCCATAAACAAAGGATAAATAAGATCACAGAGTTGAATGCATAGTTCAAAACGATTAATGTGGGAGGAACGGGTTTCAGTTGAAATCACACAGACACCAGTAGTGGAGAAAGTGGAAGCTATACAGTTGGGACAGCCGTCACGTGACCCGCGCTGGGACCAGTGTACTGATGAATCATATAACAAGGGTTGTAGCGAAGACTTTAAACTAAGTACTGGGGTTGTGGGGGTGTGTGTGGGAGGTTCACAGGAGGGGAGGTTTGGAAAGTTAAAGGGCAAGGTAACAGTGCAGAGTATTGATGTGAGTAATGAAAGCCAGACTGTGATGGGAAGGAACAGACAAAACAAACATCAGAATGCATCAGCAAATAAGGTCACAGAGGGGGAAAATGTGTTTTTTTCGTAAAAAATAAAATAAAGACCCTCTACCTGAATGCGCACAGTTTTTGTAACACGATGGCACAGTGGTTAACACTGCTGCCTCACAGCACTAGGAACCCGGGTTCAGTTCCAGGTTTGGGTGACTGTCTGTGTGGAGTTTGCATGTTCTCCCCATGTCTGCGTGGGTTTCCTCTGGGTGCTCCGGTTTCTTACAACAGTCCAAAGATGTGCAGATTAGGTAGATTAGCCATGCTCAAGAGCCCCTTAGTTTCCAAATATGTGAATGTTAAGTGGATTTGCCATTGTTAATGTGTGGAGTTACAGGGATAGGGCATGGGAGAGGGCCTGGGTAAGACACTGTCAGAGAGTTGATGCAGACTTGATGGGCCAAATGGCCTTCTTCTGCACTGTCGTGATTCTATCATAATCACCATTCTGAAGATATGGTTAGAGTAAGTATGGCTGGGTCCTGAATATTCGAAGGCATTTGACATTTTGGAAGGATAAGAAAAAAAGCAAAGGTGGTGAGGTAGCTCTTCCAATAAAGCTGAGATCAGTGCAGCCATGAAAAATGATCTTGGTTTGGAGGATTAAAATGTAGAATCAGTTTAGGTGAATTTACAAAATAGTGAAGGAAATAAGTCACTGATGGAAGTGGATTATAGGCCCCCTGACAGTAGCTACACTGTAGGACAGAGTGTAAATCAGGAAATAATGTGCACTTGTAAGAAAGGTACTGCAATAACCATGGGAGATTTTAATCTTCATATAGATTAGATGAATCAGATTGTGCCATGTTCCAGTATGTCATGAACTTTCAATCAGTACATTTAAAACTGGACAGACAGAGGTTATTAAAATTGCTTCTGCAAGTCATGTGACCTTTGACACTTTGAACTTCAGACAGTCCAAAGTCTCAAGTGAATCCCTAACTCATGTGGACATTCACAGCCATCCAGGGAATTCATATATCCCTTTGCTCGAGGATGGATCAACACTAAATGACCACAGATTCACAGGTAAACTAACTCTGTTTCATTAAACATCGAAACTCAATGGCCGGAATTTTACCTTCTCATCCTCCACGGTAATCGGAGCAGGGGAGGGGTGAACCATGGAAAAGGTCTGTTTGATTGGATTTATTGTCACATGTGTTAGCATAGAGTACGTAGACAGAGCATACCGTTCATAAAGAAGGAAAAGAGAGAGTGCAGAATGTAGTGTTACAGTCATAGCTAGGATGTGGAGAAAGATCAATTTAATGCAATGTTGGTCCATTCAAAAGTCTGACAGCAGCAGGGAAGAAGCTGTTCTTGAGTCAGTTGGTACGTGACCTCAGACTTTTGTATCTTTTTCCCGACGGAAAAAAGGTGGAAGAGAGAATGTCCGGGGTGTGTGGAGTCCTTAATTATGCTGGCTGCTTTGCCGAGGCAGCGGGAAGTGTAGACAGAGTCAATAGATGGGAGGTTGGTTTGCGTGATAGATTGGGCTAGATTTACTACCTTTTGGAGTTCCTTGTGGTCTTGGGCAGAGCAGGATCCATACCAAGCTGTGATACAACCAGAAAGAATGCTTTCTATGGTGCATCTGTAAAAGTTGGTGAGAGTCGTAGCTGACATGCCAAATTTCCTTAATCTTCTGAGAAAGTAGAGGCCTTGATGGGCTTTCTTAACTATAGTGTCGGCATGGGGGGACCAGGGCAGGTTGTTGGTGATCTGGACACCTAAAAACTTGAAGCTCCCGACCCTTTCTACTTTGTCCCTGTTGATGTAGACAGGGGCATGTCCTCCTCTGCGCTTCCTGAAGTCGATGACAATCTCCTTTGTTTTGTTGACATTGAGGGAGAGATTATTGTCGCCGCACCAGTTCACCAGATCCTCTATCTCATTCCTGTACTCTGTCTCGTCATTGTTTGAGATCCGACCCACTACGGTGGTGTCATCAGCAAACTTGAAAATCGAATTGGAGGGGAATTTGGCCACACAAATGGTGTATAAGGAGTATAGTAGGGGGCTGAGAACACTGACTTATGGGGCACCGGTGTTGAGGATGATCGTGGAGGAAGTGTTGTTGCCTATCCTTACTGATTGTGGTCTGTGAGTTAGGAAGTTCAGGATCCAGTCGCAGGGGGAGGTGCCGAGGCCCAGGCCACGTATTTTGGAGATGGGTTTCGTGGGAATAATAATGTTGAAGGCTGAGCTGTAGTCAATAAATAGTAGTCTGACATAGGTTAACTCGGTGTTCCAGGGTTGAGTGCAGGGCCAGGGAGATGGTGTCTGCTGTGGACCTGTTGCGGTGGTAGGTGAACTGTACTGGATCCAAGTAGTCCGGAAGGCTGGAATTGATTTGTGGCATGACTAGCCTTTTGAAGCACTTCATAATGAAGGATGTCAGAGCCACCAGACGATAGTCATTAAGGCACGCTGCTTGGTTTTTCTTAGGTACCGGATGATGGCCGTCTTCTTGAAGTAGATAGGGACCTCAGATAGTTGTAAAGAGAGGTTGAAGATGTCTGCGAATACCCCCGCTGGCTGATCCATGCAGGATCTGAGTGCTCGTTCAGTTACCCATCCGGGTCAGTCGCTTTCCGTGGGTTGACCTTTGAGAAAGCTGCTCTGACATCTGCAATGGTGACCCCAGATATAGGTTCATCCAGGGCTTCCAGGGTGGAGGGCATGCCCTCGCTGACCTTGGATGGGATATTACGGTTTTGGGACGAGTAAGCCTGTAAAATTCTGTCCGATGTGTGTAAGATGTGCATGGATCCTATCAACCTTCCATTATATTATGGTGGCTTTCCTCATCTGAACTAAACTGGGTGAATGTCAAGGTATCAAATGACAACACAGGATGATTGGAATTAACATACACACAATCTTTTTTTTTGGTTTGGAATAAAGGACTTTGAACTTGTGAAAGTCACATGATGAGGGAACCATTTTGTTGTCAGCTTTTACAATCAACAAGAAACTGCTTGAAGCCAGAGTTGCACCAAAATCCATTGAATTGGCTGCAGGTCAGAAAGCAACCAAGGTCATTGACAGCAATACCTTTAAAGGGAGAGACCCCCCATGAAAGTGAAGGAGTCCCCAACTTGTTTTAGTTAAAGTTCACCTGAAAACCAACTTACAAGAAATTCAACAACAAGGAACCTCATAGCCTGCTAAAAATCTCTCACTTTACAAGTCTCTCACTTCAACTTTAAAGCATCAACCACATCTAAGAAACTGTAGGCCTGCCACAAAAGAGATTGAGATAACTATAAGCTGTGACAGTATATTACCTTCATCTGTATCTAATCATTTTGTGTATGAAAGCATGTATGAGATGAGTGAGTGAAATGTTGCATTAAATTCAGGATAAATGTGTGATGATGAGTAACTTTAATTTTAAACTTACAAAAAGCTTGTTGCTGGAATTATTTAATTGGAACTCATACTCCAAGGGTAAGAAAGCACACACCTTTTAAATACAAAAACATTGATCAAAAGCAGTTAAAAAGAACACTTCAGTCCTTGAAAATTAGAGGGAAGTTCATGGAGTGTATTTGGGACAGTTTCTTAGAACAATACATTCTGGAACCAATCAGGGGACCTGGTAATTGATAATGTGCCCGGACTAATTAAAGACTTCATAATAGAGGATTGTCTTGCTAAGAGAGACCATAACATGATAGAATTTCACAATCAGTTTGAGGGTGAGGAATGTTGGTCTAAAACCAGTGTCATCAACTTAAATGAATATAACTACATGGGTATGAAGACAGAGCTGGCTAAAGTGGAATGGGAATAGCTTAAAAGGTAAGAAGGAAGAGAAGCAATGACAGACATTTCAGGAGATATTTCATTGTTCTCAAAGATATATTCCATTGGGAAAGAAAGACTATGGAAAGGATGCACTATCCATGGCTAACTGAGGAAATTAAAGGATGGTATCAAATTGAAAGAAAATATGTACGATACTGCAAAGATTAATGTTGGAGTAGAGATTGGGAGAATTTTAGAAACCAGCAAAGGTCATCTAAAAATGACAAAGGGGGAGAAATGGGGGTATGTACAAAATTCGCATGAAATATAAACACAGACAGTAAAAACTTGTACAAGTTTGAAATAAAAAAGAGTAGCTGAGGGAGCTTGACAGAGTGGCTGAGAATATGTTTTCTTTTGTGGGGGAATCCAGAAGTTTGTAGATGACACCAAGATTGGTGGCATAGTGGACAGTGAAGAAAGTTATCTCCAATTGCAACGGGATCTTGATCAATTGGGCCAGTGGGCTGACGAATGGCAGATGGAGTTTAATTTAGACAAATGCGAGGTGATGCATTTTGGTAGATTGAACCAGGAGCGGACTTAGTCAGTTAATGGTAGGGCATTGGGGAGAGTTACAGAACAAAGAGATCTAGGGGTACATGTTCATAGCTCCTTGAAAGTGGAGTCACAGGTGGACAGAGTGGTGAAGAAGGCATTCGGCATGCTTGGTTTCATCGGTCAGAACATTGAATACAGGAGTTGGGACGTCTTGTTGAAGTTGTACAAGACATTGGTAAGGCCACACTTGGAATACTGTGTGCAATTCTGGTCACCCTATTATAGAAAGGATGTTATTAAACTAGAAAGAATGCAGAAAAGATTTACTAGGATGCTACCGAGACTTGATGGATTGAGTTATAAAGAGAGGCTGAATAGACTGGGACTTTTTTCTCTGGAGCGTAGGAGGCTGAGGGGTGACCTTATAGAGGTCTAAAAATAATGAGGGGCACAGATCAGCTAGATAGTCAATATCTTTTCCCAAAGGTACGGGAGTCTAAAACTAGAGTGCATAGGTTTAAGGTGAGAGGGGAGAGATACAAAAGGGTCCAGAGGGGCAATTTTTTCACACAGAGGCTGTTGAGTGTCGGGAACAAGCTGCCAAAGGTAGGAGTAGAGGGGGGTACAATTTTATCTTTTAAAAAGCATTTAGATAGTTACATGGGTACGATGGGTATAGAGGGATATGGGCCAAATGCGGGCAATTGGGATTAGCTTAGGGGTTTTAATAAAAAAGGCGGCATGGACAAGTTGGGCCGAAGGGCCTGTTTCCATGCTGTAAACCTCTATAACTAAGGGGCATAATTTAAAAATAAGGGGTCTCCCATTTAGGAATGAGAGGAGGAGGAGGAATTTCATCTCTTAAGGCTTATTAATCTTTAATGTGGAGATGCCAGCGTTGGACTGGGGTGGGCACAGTAAGAAGTCTCACAACATCAGGTTAAAGTCCAACAGGTTTATTTGGTAGCACGAGCTTTCGGAGCGCTGCTCCTTCATCAGGTGAGTGAAGGGGAAGTGCTCCAAACTGTCATTACTGTCATTAATCTTTGTAACTCTCTTCCACGTGGAAAGCAGTGGAGGCTGGATAGAATCATAGAATCAGAGAAGGAGGCCAGTTGGCCCATCGAGTCTGTACTGACCACAATCCCACCCAGGCTCTGTTCCTGTAACCCCACACATTTACCCTGCTAATCCCCCAGACACTAGGGACAATTTAGAATGGCCAATCAACCTAACCTGCACATCTTTTGACTGTAGGAGGAAACCAGAGCACCTGGAGGAAACCCAGGCAGACACGGGGAAAATGTGCAAACTCCACACAGACAGCGACCCAAGGCTGGGATTGAACCTGGATCCCTGGCACTGTGAGGCAGCGGTGCTAACCACTGTGCCACAGTGCTGCCCTGTACTCAATGGGCCATTGAACATATTCAAGTCTGGGTTGGCCAAATTTTCAATCAACAATAAATTTGAGGGTTAATAGTCCATAGGCAAGAAAGCAGAGTTAAGACCACAGTCAGATCAACCATGATGTCACTTAATTGTGGAGCAAGCTCGATGGGTTGAAAGGAGCACTCCCATTTTTAATGATCTGGTAACTTTTTGTAATGTTTTTTCTTCTTCATTTCCCCCAACGTTAACATAACTGGCGCAAAACATCTTGGAATTTTAAACGCAAATTGTAGTCAGCACAAAGCTGAGTATACACAGTTTTTTGCGCTCATTTTAAAAATGCGACGGTGGACCCGGCAATGACTCTGAGTCTGTTTCCTCCCATATCTTGGAATAAGTATAGATATGATTCTGCTAGATTTGGTAGGTTAAATTGAGTTGTAATGGGGTCGGAGCAAGAAAAGCTGATGAGAAACAGATCCCACAGTGTGGAAGGAGGCCACTCGACCCATCGAGTCTGCACCGACCACAATCCCACCCAGGCCCTATCCCCATAACCTCATGCACTTACCCCAGCTAGTCCCCCTGACACGAAGGGGCAATTTAGCACGGCCAGTTCACGCAACCTGCACACCTTTGGACCGTGGGAGGAAACTGGAGCACCCGGAGGAAACCCACGCAGATATGGGGAGAATGTGCAAACTCCACACAGACAGTGACCCAAGCCGGGAATCGAACCCAAATCCCTGGTGTTGTGAGGCAGCACTGCCAACCACTGTGCCACCGTACTGCCCCTATTGCCAAGAATGCTCCTGTTATCATCTGAATTGTTCCAGTACATCTTTCCAGCAATCCTTGGGCACACAGTTAGAAATATGGAAAAACTGCAGCACAATACAGGCCCTTCAGCCCACAAAGCTTTGCCAAACATGTCCCTATCTTAGCGATTACTAGGCTCACCTATAACCCTCTATCTTACTAAGTTCCATGTACTTATCTAAAAGTCTCTTAAAAGACCCTATTGAATCCGCCTCCACCACCGTTGCTGGCAGCCCATTCCACACACCCACCACCCTCTGAGTGAAAAACTTACCCCTGACATCTTCTCTGTACCTACTCCCCAGCACCTTAAACCTGTGTCCTCTTGTGGCAACCATTTCAGCCCTAGGAAAAAGCCTCTGACTGTCCACTCGATCAATACCTCTCAACATCTTATACACCTCTATCAGGTCACCCCTCATCCTTCGTCTCTCCAAGGAGAAAAGGCCG
Organism: Mustelus asterias; assembly: GCF_964213995.1. Taxonomy (NCBI): domain Eukaryota; kingdom Metazoa; phylum Chordata; class Chondrichthyes; order Carcharhiniformes; family Triakidae; genus Mustelus; species Mustelus asterias. Next base: position 33,982,946 of record NC_135813.1, on the reverse strand, counting down.
AGCTCACTGAACCTTGTTTGTTGGGTGGGGGAGTGGCGAGGCAAATGAGAAAACAAAGGAACAGAAAATTGCAAAATAAGAGCTTAATGCAAAAAACTGTAAGACCATAAGATGGAGGAGCAGAAGTAGGCCATTTGGCCCATCAAATCTGCTCCACCATTCAATGAGATCATGACTGATCTGATATGATAAACCTCAACTCCACCATTTTCTAACCTTATCTCCACAACCCTTAATTCCCTTACTGATTAAAAACCTGCCTATCTCAGCCTTAAGTTACTCAACCTCTACAGCTCTCTGCAGTTAAGAATTCCACAGAATCACGACACTCAGAGAAGAAATTCCTCCTCATCTCTGTCTGAAACAATCGACCTCTTACTCTGACCTCTGCTCCAAGACTCTCCCACAAGGGGAAAAAATCTCTCCGCACCTATGATTCCGGTTGATTCCAGAGTTGAGCGGGTTGGCTTATGAGGAGAGACTGAGTAGACTGGGGCTAGACTCATTGGAATTCAGAAGATTGAGGGGAGATCTTATAGAAACATATAAGATTATGAAGGGAATAGATAAGGTAGAAGCAGGGAAGCTGTTTCCACTGGTGGGTGAAACTAGAACTAGGGGGCATTGCCTCAAAATAAGGGGAAGCAGATTTAGCACTGAGTTGAGGAGGAACTTCTTCACACAAAGGGTTGTGAATCTGTGGAATTCCCTGCCCAGTGAAGCAGTTGAGGCTACCTCATTGAATGTTTTTAAGGCAAGGATAGATAAATGTTTGAACAGTAAAGCAATTAAGGGTTATGGTGAGCGGGCGGGTAAGTTGAGCTGAGTCCACAAAAAGATCAGCCATGATCTTATTGAATGGCGGAGCTGGCTCGAGGGGCCAGATGGCCTACTCCTGCTCCTAATTTTTATGTTATGTTTATGATCAGCGATAGATGTGAGGAATGAAGAAAATTCAGACCTGCAGAGTGAAATAAAGGACAGATACTTACATAGAGGAGGTAGGAAGATGAACAAGATCGGGCCCATGGAGTTGAGAGGAAGTAGATGGGACTAGTATATTCCACACGCAACTGCTGACCTGTGGAATAGGGAAAACAAACTGTGTTAAAATAACAAGACCATCTAACAAGATTCACAATACCTGATTGAAGTGTAGAACTGAGCTGAGGCCATTTCCCTCATTCACGGAATTGTCAATACTGCAGAAATGGGGGGAATAGCTTTTATGAACTGTGCGTCTGTCTCTGATTCCAACATATGGAGTTGTTTCTGTTTAAGTGACTTGTATCAATATTCCTTAAGCAACGGTGAATGATCACTATTCATCCAAATTGTATTTAAGAAACCAACATAAAGATTTTTCATTCTCTTCCTGCATTGAAGGCATACCTCACTGCTCTCTGATCAATCAGAAATTGATCCAATTTGCTTCTCAATGCTTTAACTGAGTCGGAATTTACTGAACTCGGTTGCTATCAATTCCAAAAGGCAATGATTCTGAACGCCGAGATTTAATTGCTTAAACTGATTTAGATTGGGGTTTCTTCATCAGCTTTTAATTACAGAGTCATTTATGGTTCTGAAGGAGATCATTCAGCTCATATGCATCCATGTCGGCTCCCCCTGAAGCAATCCAGTTAGTCCCACCCCGCCCGTTTGAGTTCCACAGCTCTCCCAAGTTTGTTACCTTCAAGTGTCCATCCAATTTCTTTTTGAAATTGTTGATTGTTTTTGCTTCCTACCTTCTAATGGACATTGAGTTGCAGGTTATTACCACTCATTCCTCCCCCTGCTTCCTCTCAACTTAGTAAGAAGTTTAACAACACCAGGTTAAAGTCCAACAGGTTTATTTGGTAGCAAAAGCCACACAAGCTTTCGAGGCTCTAAGCCCCTTCTTCAGGTGAGTGGGAATTCTGTTCACAAACAGAATTTATAAAGACACAGACTCAATTTACATGAATAATGGTTGGAATGCGAATACTTACAACTAATCCAGTCTTTAAGAAACAAAACAATGGGAGTGGAGAGAGCATCAAGACAGGCTAAAAAGATGTGTATTGTCTCCAGACAAGACAGCCAGTGAAACTCTGCAGGTCCACGCAACTGTGGGAGTTACAAATATTGTGACATGAACCCAATATCCCGGTTGAGGCCGTCCTTGTGTGTGCGGAACTTGGCTATCAGTTTCTGCTCAGCGACTCTGCGCTGTCGTGTGTCGCGAAGGCCGCCTTGGAGAACGCTTACCCGAATATCAGAGGCCGAATGCCCGTGACCGCTGAAGTGCTCCCCAACAGGAAGAGAACAGTCTTGCCTGGTGATTGTCGAGCGGTGTTCATTCATCCGTTGTCGCAGCGTCTGCATAGTTTCCCCAATGTACCATGCCTCGGGACATCCTTTCTTGCAGCGTATCAGGTAGACAACGTTGTCTACCTGATACGCTGCAAGAAAGGATGTCCCGAGGCATGGTACATTGGGGAAACTATGCAGACGCTGCGACAACGGATGAATGAACACCGCTCGACAATCACCAGGCAAGACTGTTCTCTTCCTGTTGGGGAGCACTTCAGCGGTCACGGGCATTCGGCCTCTGATATTCGGGTAAGCGTTCTCCAAGGCGGCCTTCGCGACACACGACAGCGCAGAGTCGCTGAGCAGAAACTGATAGCCAAGTTCCGCACACACAAGGACGGCCTCAACCGGGATATTGGGTTCATGTCACAATATTTGTAACTCCCACAGTTGCGTGGACCTGCAGAGTTTCACTGGCTGTCTTGTCTGGAGACAATACACATCTTTTTAGCCTGTCTTGATGCTCTCTCCACTCCCATTGTTTTGTTTCTTAAAGACTGGATTAGTTGTAAGTATTCGCATTCCAACCATTATTCATGTAAATTGAGTCTGTGTCTTTATAAATTCTGTTTGTGAACAGAATTCCCACTCACCTGAAGAAGGGGCTTAGAGCCTCGAAAGCTTGTGTGGCTTTTGCTACCAAATAAACCTGTTGGACTTTAACCTGGTGTTGTTAAACTTCTTACTGTGTTTACCCCAGTCCAACGCCGGCATCTCCACATCATGACTCCTCTCAACTTCACAGGCCTGATCCCTTCCTCACATTCCCCCCCCGCCCCCCCCCCCCCCCCCGCACCTCTTAACCAATATCTTAAATCTGTAACTGCTAGTCCTTGTACCATCAGGTAATGGGAAGAGTTCTTCCTTGTCTTGCTTATCTAGGCCTGTCATAATCTTGTACACTGCAAATAAACCTCATAGAATAGAATCCCTACAATGCAGAAGGAGGCCATTTGGCACATCAAACCTGCACCGATGACAATCCCACCCAGACCCTATCCCCATAACCCTGTGTATTTACCCTGCTAATCCTCCTGACACTAAGGGGCAATTTAGCATATCCAATCAACCTAACCCACACATCTTTGGAGTGTGGGAGGAAACTGGAGCACTCAGAGGAAACCCACGCAGACACAGGAGAGAACGTGCAAACTCCACACAGACAGTCACCCATGGCCGGAACTGAACCTGGGTCCCTGGCGCTGTGAGGCAGTAGTGCAAATCACCATGCCACTGTGCATTCCCCTCAATCTCTCCTGTCCCAAAGCACGAGGTATAGTTGACAAGGTTGATCGACTTGAATTGTTTTCACCTTGATTCTTTTGTTAAATCACAAGATTAATTTAGTCCGAAAGCAGTCTCTTTAAAATGGATGGTCGTGCTATGTACATTTAGTACAAGCACTGTGTACAAGGTTAGCTTGATCCTTCTAAATCTGAGATTACTTTTATTTTAAGCTAAAAGCAAGCCCTTGACTTGACAGCTTATTGACTTGGTATGGGCAATGAAAAGCTCCTCTTCTTTGCTTGGAATGAAAACCCTTCACGTTATATTTTTATTGAGGAATAGTTTAAAGTTTATTGATTAGTGTCACGAGTAGGCTTACATTAACACTGCAACGAAGTTACTGTGAAAATCCCCTAGTTGCCACACTCCATTGCCTGTTTGGGTACACTGAGGGAGAATTTAGCATGGCCAGCACATCTTTCGGACTGTGGGAGGAAACCGGAGCACCCGGAGGAAACCCACGCTGACATGGGGAGAACGTGCAGACTCTGCACAGACAGTGACTTAAGCCGGGAATTGTACCTGGGTCCCAGGTGCTGTGAGGCAGCAGTGCTAACCACTGTTAATGAACATTTTTGAAGAATTCCGTCTGGATAGAAAATATGCCTCGAGTATCAATCATTTTTATCATGACCCTTTGGAATATTTTATCCATTTAACATTTTTCTTCGGAAACTGGGCCCATCCCTAAAGATGCACAGGGGATTCTCCCTTGACCGCCACCACCAACCAACCTCCCGCCACTTCCCCCCACCCCCCCTCCCTTCAAAGATCCAAGGTAAGTATTTCATTGCAGCTGCCCGAGATGGTTAAACTGCTATAATAAAAGCAAAACACTGTCGAAGCTGGGATCTGAACCAAAAATAGAAAATGCTGGAAAATCTCAGGAGATCTGACAGCATCTGTGGGGAGAGAATAGAACCAACATTTCGAGTCTAGATGATCCTTCGTCAGAGCTGGTTCAAACTGCTGTTGGGTAGTGGCTCTGCACTGGGAACCATCCGAAAGTATGATATAAATCAGAAACTTCAGATGGTTCCGACGACCATCTCACCAGAATAGTTACCCAGGCAGAGTTATTAAAAAATCTAACTCTTGAGTAATTGTAGTACTGACCGTCTAGTGGCGTAAAATAGGAACATGGCTTCCTGCTTCCAAATCTAAAGCCTTTGACTCAAAGTCTCAGAAGCGCGCTCCCAGACGCAGCTCTCATCCAACCTGAGTTGGAAGGTCAGGCCTGAAAGGATCAGCTGGATTTCCAGGTAAGTAACTCGGAGCCACACTCCACGGAATTTCAGACCCAAACAATTCAAGCATTCTTAAACGACGGTAAAGTCTTCACTGTCAGATTGTATGTTAAGTCTAGATTTACCTCCCATGCTGTGGGAACTACTAATTATCTAGTAACAGTGATTGGGCTTTGAATGAGATGGGGTGGCACAGTGGTTAGCACTGCTGCCTCACAGCACCAGGGACCTGGGTTCGATTCCTGGCTTGGGTCACTGTTTTATTTTATTCATTTATGGGACGTGGACGTCGTTGGCTGGCCAGCAATTATTGCCCATCTCTAGTTGCCCTTAGAGGACAGTTGAGATTCATACACATTGCTGTGGCTCTGGAGTCACATGCAGGCCAAACCAGGTAAGGACGGCAGATTTCCTTCCCTAAAGAAGATTAGTGAACAAGATGGGTTTTTCTGACAATCGACAATGGTTTCATGGTCATCGGTAGATTCTTAATTCCAGATAGTTTTTATTGAATTCAAATTTCACCATCTGCTGTGGCGGGATTCGAACCCAGGTCCCCAGAGCGTGAGCTGAGTTTCTAGATTAATAGTCTCGCGATAATACTGCTAGGCCATTGCCTCCCTGTGTGGAGTTTGCCCGTTATACCTGTGTCTGCGTGGGTTTCCTCCGGATGCTCCAGTTTCCTCCCACAGTCTGAAAGATGGGCTAGTTAGGTGCATTGGCCATGCTAAATTCTCCCTTGGTGTACCCGAACAGGTGCTGGAGTGTGGCAACTCGGGGATTTTCACAGTAACTTCATTGCAGTGTGAATGTTATCCTATTTGTGACTAATAAATAAACTTGAATATAATATTTAGAATTCAAACTGTGCAAAGGGGAAGGAGTGAATTGGGAACTGTGACAGAGGCCCTGAAATCTGAGCCCTGTGCAGACTGCAATAGTACTGAGGTGTGATAAAGGATGTGTCTTTTGAAAATCACTGCTTTGTTTCCTAGGTTCTCCCAGGAGCCCTTTGAATAGAACTGCCCTCACGTTAATCACTGTGAGCTGCTGTGTCCTAACTGTGGCATATGGAGGCCACTTGACATGCCCTCTGATGGTGAAGGTGACCCTACATGTCCCTGAGCACTTCATTGCTGACGGTGAGTTTTTCCCGTGTGGGTGTTTAGAACAGACAGAAAGACTTCCAGCTGATAGCAGTTCCTTGGTATTGGTTTGATTGATGTGAATTACTTTTGCATTGCAGTTGGAAGTTGCTGAATGCCAGCTGTGATCTGTACCTTTTAATTCTGAACATTGGATAATTTATTCCCATCCAAATCATTTTCCCTTACATTTGATGCAGCAGGGAAAGCAAAGCAAAAGAGCATTAGGAACACGTAGAATCATAGAATCTCTACAGTGCAGAAGGAGGTCATTCGGCCCATCAAGCCTGCACTGACCTCAATCCCACCCAGGTCCATAACCCCAAGTATTGAAAATCCCCCAGACACAAAGGGGTAATTTGGCATGGCTAATCAACCCAACCTGCACATTAATTTATGTTATTTCAAACCAATTTTTTTTCTCTTGAACCAATGCAATCAGGCAACTTAATAGAACAGAGTTGTTTATTTTTCTACGAAAAGATATTCTTTGATGTGTTTGAGTGATAACCTCAAATGGGTTTTATTAATGTAGCTGAAAATTATTTTATCACCATAACATATTTTTAATAATAGAATCCAGTGCTGCACTGGTGAATAACCTGGAATTATGTAATTATTGAACCTGATTTAAAATCACTAAGAATTATGTCATAAGAATCCATACTGAACCTTGAATCGTTTCACTGATGTACACACTTTTTGTTTGGAAAAGTAAGTATTTTTAGCTGTGAAAAAGCATTCAAAACTTGTCCACTAGTTCCCGGGCAGCTAACAAAATGCTCATGATTGGATGAGCCTTCCCAAACCATCACAATCTGTCAGGATCCTATTTGGGTGAATTGAATTTTGTGCTGGTATAAAAGATCATGGGTAGAATTTTCAGGCAGCACTTGCCAGTCTGAGAGATGGCATGTCAAACGCTATTGTAGACTCTCGGAAGCCCATTGCCCTTTAATGCCAACTTGAGTAAAGAATTGGCAGTGGGCGGCGATCTCTGAGCACTCCCGACCATGACAGCTGTTGGCCAAACTGATTGGCTGACGGCTTTCCAACCCAGTCAGGAACATTGGGATGGGCTGGTGGCACAGTGGTGAGCACTGCTGCCTATCAGCGCCAGGGACCCAGGTTCGATTCCCGGCGACGATCATTGTCGGTGTGGAGTTTGCACGTTCTCCCCATGTCTGCATGGGTTTCCTCCGGGTGCTCCGGTTTCCTCCCACACTCCAAAGATGTGCGGGTTAAGTTGATTCGTCATGCTAAATTGCCCCTTAGTATCAGGGAGATTAGCAGGGTAACTAAGTAGAGTTATGGGGATACGACCTGGGTGGGATTGTGGTCGGTGCATTTTCATTGAGCTGAATGGCCTCCTGCTGCACTGTAGGGATTCTATGATTGCTGCAGTAGCCAGAAGTGGTACTGTAGCATTTTGCCTAGAACTAAGTCCTGGGAACGTGTAAAGGTAAGTCCCAGTGGTCCTGGGGCAGGAGGGTAGGGCATGCCCTTGAGGGTTGAGGGGGGGTGATCATGGCGTTGGGGGGTAAGTCAAATATGAAGGAGGGCCGGCACTCCAAGATCCCAGAGGAGAAGGTGCTCCACTCTGAAGGGGCCTTCAGATTGCAGCAAACCTTCATCCATTCAATGTTATGTCCCCCTCCATGACAATTATATGACAAAATAAATGTCATAATTAGTTACTGAAATATTTGCAGCAGTTTACATATCATTTATTACTCATTACAAAAAAAAGATGTTTCAGATCACTTTACAGTGCGATGGGTGGCAGAGGATTCAGGGTGGACCATTTAGGACGGAGGTGAGGAGACATTTCTTCACCCAAAGAGTGGTGAGCCTGTGGAATTCATTACCACAGGAAGTAGTTGATGCCAAAACATTGATTATATTCAAGAGGCGGCTAGATATAGCACTTGGACCAAATGGGATCAAATGTTATGGGGACAAAGCAGGATTAGGCTATTGAGTTGGACGATCAGCCATGATCGCGATGAATGGCGGAGCAGGCTCCAAGGGCCACATGGCCTCCTCCTGCTCCTATCTTCTATGTTTCAATGTGAACACTGGACTGAGGTAAAAATGAGGAGAGTCAGGGAAAACTAAACCTGCTTGAAGAAGAGGGTTACATAGTTTGTGAAGTAAGTAGTCTCACAACACCAGGTTAAAGTCCAACAGGTTTATTTGGTAGCACAAGCTTTCAGAGCACCGCTCCTTCATCAGGCACTCACCTGATGAAGGAGCAGCGCTCCAAAAGCTCGTGCTACCAAATAAACCTGTTGGACTTTAACCTGGTGTTGTGAGACTACTTATTGTGCCCACCCCAGTCCAACGCCGGCATCTCCACATCATAGTTTGTGAACTCAGTGATAAAGCAATGCTGTTACGTAGGAGCGCCTCGAAGTAACATCAACGTGGTTGAAGAAACAAACTATGAGTGAATCCAACTGAGCAAATAGGAGTTAGCTAATGTTAGAGGATTGGAAGATGATTGCGGAGTCTGTAGGGGCTGAAACCAAAACAAGAAACTGTGAGTGGTGTTCAGCGGTGTGGTTTCGGTTTTGGATCTAGGATGAACCTGATTAACGGTACTCAATAAGGTGTCAAAACGGGAGGACTTGAAAAAGACAAAAATTGAAAATAGGCAGTCGTTGTAGAGGGGTGAAGGTCCAATTTTTTTAAAAAATGATTAGTGAAGATGATGATTTTGAAGGATGCAATGAGCTCCTCGGGTGTGATGATGGAGGCTGGGTACACTGGAAGGTGGTCAGAGTTGATTGTTCATTCTAAAAGTTTACCATTGTTCCTGCTGTCTAAAATGATCTTAGACAACTTGGTAGACTTGGCCATGGAGAAGGAGACATGATAGAGTTTGAGGTAATTAAGCCATATTTGGCCAAGGATAACCAAATCAGGTGGTCAGCTAATGCAGTCCAGTGGATTTGAGGTCATAGATGGCGATAGTACAGATCCCTGCAGTGCAGAAGGAGATCATTTCAACCCATCAAGTCTGGACTGATTCTCCAACAGAGCATCTCACCAAACTGCAAGAAGATTGTAGGAAAGGGTCCTTTATTCCATTGGCTTCAAATGAGCATAAACACAGGGCAGGCAATGGCCTAGTCGTATTATCGCTAGGCTATTAATCCAGAAACTCGGCTAATGTTCTGGGGGCCCAGGCTCGAATCCTGCCAAGACAGGTGGTAGAATTTGAATTCAATTTTTTTTAAATCTGTAATTAAGAACCTACTAATGACCATGAAACAATTGTCGATTGTCAGAAAAACCCATCTGGTTCACTAATGTCCTTTAGGAAAGGAAATCTGCCATTCTTCAGAGAGAGAGTAGAGCCAATGTTTCAAGTCTAGATGACCCTTTGTCAAAAGAAGAGCAGTACTTCTTCAGGGAAGGCATTCCCAGAAGAGAAGTGGCAGTGAGTTAAACACGAAGATAAACGCAAAATACTGTGGATGCTGGAATCTGAAACAAAAACAGAAAATGCTGGAAAATCTCAGCAGGTCTGGCAGCATCTGTGGAGAGAGAATAGAGCCAATGAAGGATCATCTCGACTCAAAATGTTGGCTCTACTCTCCTTCCACAGATACTGTCAGACCTGCTGAGATTTTCTCGCATTTTTCTGCTTTTGTTTCAGATTCCAGCATTCGCAGTATTTTGCGTTTATCTAATCTGCCGTCCTTACCTGGTCTGGCCGACATGTGACTCCAGATCCACAGCAATGTGGTTGACTCTCAACTGCTCTTAGGCAAATAGGGATGGGCAATAAATGTTGGCCAGCCAGTGATGTGTATGTCCCACAAATTAATAAAAAAACAAATGGAAAAGCTTGACATAGGTGAAAAATCTATTTACAATGGATATTCATAGCCAATGCTTCAGATCCACCATGAAACTACCGCAAGTTTAACTCCTGATCTTCAGTCAGCCAGGTAGCAGAGTTCAACTGGGGGAGCTCGTGTCGTTAATTTCCTGTGACTACATGGACCTAATTACCTAGTTATGAGAAGGGGGTCTTTCTTTCTGGTGGCCTCTCAATCTCGGGGTGTTTGTGGTTGGTCCACCTTGGTCTCCAGCAATTGTTAGCCTGCTCAGCTGCCACTTGCTGGGTTTCTAGCCATCATAAGCGGCCTTGATCTGCCTTATTCTTGGTCTTGGCTTATCAAAGCTGTGACTCGCCAATCTCAGATTTCTGCTCCTATTCCTTGCTGCTACCGAGCTCTCTCTCGCTCTCTGTCATTCTGTCACGGTCTCTCTCTCTCTCTCTCTGCCTATCTCTCAGTTTCTCTCTCACGCACTCTCTCCCCCACTCCACGAGGCTTCAGGTTAATACCCTCCTCCAGTGCAAACTCTGGGTCCAGGCTCCATCCCATGCCTCTTCTCTCAGGGGAAGCCCCCAGTGCTGACTGAGCCCCCTACCTGGTGTCCTGGGCTGACAACCTCTATTATCAGGGACATAGTGCCCTTGGTCAAATATGGCTTAATTACCTCAAACTCTATCATGTCTCCTTCTCCATGGCCAAGTCCACCAACTTGTCTAAGATCATTTTAGACAGCAGGAACAATGGTAAACGTTTAGAATGAACAATCAACTCTGACCACCTTCCAGTGCACCCGGCCTCCATCATCATGTCTCACATCCGAGGAGCTCATCGCATCCTTCAAAAGCATCATCTTCACGACTCATTAAAAAAAAATTGGACCCTCACCCCTCCACAACTACTGCCTATTTTCAACTTTTGTCTTTTTCAAGTCCTCCCGTTTTGACACCTTATTGAATAGCGTTAATACTGCGGGGTGGGGCCCGGCATCTGGTCTTGCACTGAAGGTGGAATTTGTGACACCGAGTCCTTTCGTGCCGCAATAGGAATGGCAGATTGCCTGGGATCTTGCAAGGCCAAAGGCCATGTGTAGAATTGACCCAAAATTGTTGAATTAAAAAGGTGAGAGATGTAGAGACTTGACTTCGAAATGAACAAAAATAAGTCAAAATTCCTCTCATTGTGATAATGTGGATGATTGAATGAGGCCCAAAAACTAACTACGCTCAGCTGATCTGCAAACTGGGGAAGTCAATGTCGAATATATATCCGTGTAGATTATCACCCAGCATTGAAATAAATTTGTTTCTTTATGACTGAAAACAGCAGTTAAATAGTGCAGTGTAATCCCCGAATGTCACAGAAGTGAACACTTTAGTCCTCAATGATTTGTGCGCTGACTTAATGTATGGCTTGCAAAAGGGCAATCATTACCCGCAGGGAAAAATAAAAGCACAGTCTGCAAGTCTTTTTTACTCTGTGTAGTTTGCCTTTTTCAGACAAGGACATTGATCTGCAGGAGAACATTCTTCTGCTTATTTCTTTTCACTTTCTAGAAGGCCGGCTCTATGTTTTGGTGCATTCTTAGCAAAGGATAACAAACATTATCCTGATCTGCGAACTGTCTCCATTTAACTGACAGAATTTTCAATCAATGTCTGTGCGTTAATCCCTGTTATTCTTGTAAAAGCCTTTAGCTTCTGGCAAAGTGACATTACGTGACAGCAGAAAATGTGGATAGCATTATTGCACTTATTGCTAACGTTGTGCTGGATTAGTGCAGAGTATGTGTTGGGAAGCAATGTATTTGAGTTTGGCTTCTTGGCTCAATAATAATCCATTGTAAATGCTTGAAATACTATAAAGTGGTATCAATAATACTCTTTTCCACATAATTCCTAATTATTTTATACAGTGCATTGTACGTATTGAGTTTATTCTCCAATAATCTGTTGAAAACACATCTACTAGCCCAAGTATCTTCTGCCTGTATCATCAGGAGGGATATTTGTACCAATATGTCCCTGAGCATAAGTACAAACCTCATGCAAGCTTCATTCTGTAGAAATAACTTCTGGCAATAATGCTCCATGAAAGTCTTGCAGGTTTGCTTGATGTCCCAGGTTATTTTAAAGTTGAAGTAAAGTTTATTTATTAGTGTCACAAGTAGGCTGACATTAACACTGCAATGAAGTTACTGTGAAATTCCCCTAGTTGCCACACTCCGGCGCCTGTTCGGGTACTCTGAGGGAGAATTTAGCATGGCCAATGCACCTAACCAGCACATCTTTCGGGCTGTGGGAGGAAACCGGAGCACCCAGAGGAAACCCATGCAGACAGGGGAAAATGTGCAGACTCCGCACAGACAGTGACCCAAGCCGGGAATCGAACCCGGGTCCCTGGCGGTGTGAGACAGCAGTGCTAACCAATGTGCCACCATGCTGCCCTATTAATAGAGGTGATAATTATTTGAAAGAAAATGAATTTGGGTCGTTGTGGATGTAGCTGACAGGGAGATGACCTATAAATTGAGTGTTCATCCCCTTGTCTCATCAGCAATCATTTCTCGTATCGCTTGTTTTATTACATTTTACGATAAGCAAATCGTTCTTCATAACATAATGCGTTGTGAATGGCAAGTGCAGCCCATTGTACTGTTCCGCAGCCTCAAGTCATCCAACAGGAGCTGCCAGTAAAAGATGCTGTTGTCTCTGCAGTTAGAATGTATAGCCTGCATTATGTTAAATTAATACCTGCCAAATGAGTCTGAAGCAACAATTCCTTCGAGCAGTTCAGATGACACCCATAATCTGCATCAACTTTATTCCCATGGTTTTCAATGACATCCAAACACCTCATGATTGAATGGTTCCCGTCCGTTTGAATCCTAAGTGCTCATCATTCTTGACATGGCTGTCTATCAAACACTGTTTCTGACATGTCGCGAATTGGTGCTGTAATTAAAAGGAAAAACAGTGTCAAGATGCATTGTACTGACGTCTTTAACGTTCTGCCATTCTCTTGTTCAGGGAGCAGCTTTGTTGTCAGTGAGGGGAGCTTTCTGGATATTTCGGACTGGTTAAACCCAGCCAAGTTATCACTCTTCTATCAAATCAACTCCACATCTCCATGGACGAGGGATCTTTGTGGGCAAAGGACGTTGGAGCCGTGTGAGCACCTCTGCGATGAAGAAACAGGTAAGCTGTGAGTCCTATAGCTTTCAGCATCCGTGGCCTTCATGCGTGGGATTACCCAATTTGGTGCTAATTTATTTATTTCCAATGTTCGGAGCTTATTTTAGCCATTGTTTGCATCCAGTAGAAATGGCTTTAATAGTGCTTCTTTCATTAAAGTAATGTAAAATTGGATGGAATGGAAAACACTGCAGAACCACCTTATTTTATTCCTTGTCAGGCAGCTGTAGTTGCTGTTTATAGCAAACGCCTCTGTATCCTTGTTGAGATAAGCAATATGAGGTGTTGGAAAGTATTTTTATCACAAGTACAACATGAAAACAGTGACTACATTACGCAAATGTGTAGCTGGATTTATTTACTTTGTTCCCTGATTACTGTCATTAAAATAAATACCAATTTCAACCTTAATTTGGTGGGAGGTAGTTGGCAGTTTAAAAGAAAGGCAAAATCTTTAATTGAAGTTTTGACTGAGTGTTAACACAAGAAGTAATATTATAACTCAGGCGATCAATCTTTGCACTCATGAAGTGAGACCAACTCTCCCTGTTTTGTTGTGGTCATTTTGTATTCCTTGTCGCCTGTGTCCAAAGATGTGTGGGTTAGTTTGATTGGTCATGCTAAATTGCCCCTGAGTGTCAGAGGGATTAGTTGGGTAAATATGTGGGGTTGCAGGGATAGTGCCTGGGTGGGATTGTTGTCGGTGTAGGCTTGATGGGCCAAATGGCCTCTTTCTGCACTGTAAGGATTCTGTGATTCTACGGAAGTCACACTTTTAAGAAGTGGATAGCTGATCTGTTAGACGAGCTTGGATGGATTATAAACTTATTGAACATTCTATTTAATCATGGCGAATACTCCCACCTGTTGTTAAAAATTGAACTGCGCTTAGTACATGACTGTAAGCATCTACCCTCTGTCATAGGACACCTTTTACCAGCCAAAAATTTAGAATCAGAGGACTATATTTTCTTGGCGCACTGGCAAGGGCCGGGAGGTGACAGAGCTCACAAACTGGCACAAATTGGAGCCATCAGGAGGGGAGCGTGACAAGGTAACATGGTGGCACAGTGGTTAGCACTGCTGCCTCACAGCTCCAGGGACCTGGGCTCGATTCCTGGCTTGGGTCACTGTCTGTGTGGAGTTTGCACATATTCCCGTGCCAACGTGGGTTTCCTCTGGGTGCTCTGGTTTCTTCCCACAGTCCAAAGATATGTGGGTTGGATTGATTGGCCATGCTAAATTGCCCCTTAGTGTCCCAGGATGCGTAGGTTAGAGGGGTTAGTGGGGTGAATATGTGGGGTTACAGGGATAGGGCTTGGGTATGATTGTTCTCGGTGCAGACTCGGTGGGCCGAATGGCCTCCTTCTGCACTGTAGGGATTTTATGATTATCCCGCCACTGTGCCATATTGCATTGGCAGCAAACTTGATAGCTGGGAGCCAAATGAGCAACTTAAGTGACCAATTGAGGACAGCTTGCTGTCACATTGGATGACTGCCAAATAAATCTTGGCTGCCTCTCAGTGGGTTCTCCTTGATGGATTCACCCTGGCCCACGGAGGCACCACCAGGCAGCAATGGCTGCCGTTGCAGCAACTGCATTGCCGATCCTCCATAACTATCCCTGAACCCCTCTAATCACCGGGACCCAGCTCCAGATTTAGTTTCCTCCGACCCAACTCTCCTGTTCTCAGGGCGTGCCATTATTGGAGTATCTTAACCCTGGTGTTGAAGCCTCAGCATTGGTTGCGCTAGAGTCACGATGCTGCTGAGTTCTGTGATTGGCCACGACCAGCCATAGGTCTCTGGGTCCCAAGTCCCATCATCCTCTTTCAGTCCCAACGATGGGACATTGGAGTATGCAGCAAAATTCAACTCAGTAGTATAATTGTAAAGTACACAGGATGCATCAACTAACTAATACTTGGTTCTACTATGGACACTCTTACTTCTGAATCCGAAGGTGGTGGGTCCAAAGTGTGTTAGAAACTTGAGTATGAAACCTAGGTTGACAATTTGGTGTTGTACTGTGGGAGTGCCATATTGCCAGAAATATAATACCCTTTTCTGTACATCATGGCTGTGATTTTGTGATCAGATGGTAGTCATAACTGATCTCGAAGGGAACTATTGATCTCTGTGGTGTGCCTTTCATCCTCTGCGTCATTACTTTTGGTCTGGCATGAGAATGGAATCTCTGGGCCCAGCAACAGTGACATCATCAAGCAGGCTAAGCTGCCAATCCTATTAGAATTCCCTCAGATAGCAAGTAGGAAGTATAGCAGGTTTTATCGTTCACTTTTTCCCGGTTTACAAAAGCAAACTCAAGTTTGGGACATAAACATAGGATTAAGGTTGCAGCTGAAATATTATTTCAAAAGCTTTAACAAAATATTTAATTTGTTTTTTAAATCTATGGCATTTTTATCATAGAATTGAGAAATCTGGCAATGCACTAACATAAAGTAATTTGACAGTGCTATCTATGTAAGTTGTTGAGCAGCAATTATGACTCTCTATACTGCTAAAAATCCAGTAATATCTCATTCTAATGAAGCATATCATCTTCAAAGGTTTTTAGTAGTGTTGGAATTACATAAAAAATGGAACTTCATGTCAGTTTAGTGATTTCTGATTGAATTTGATTTGGAAGGACTTCAAGGCGTGCCCTGTAGATGAGTGCGGAATTAGTGACAGCTAGTTCTAGATTTCCACGTTTAACTGTGCATGTGCAGGTGACTGATTTTTTAAAACGTTTATTTATTAGTGTCACAAGTAGGCTTACATTAACACCGCAATGAAGTTACTGTGAAAATCCCCTAGTCGCCACACTCTGGCGTCTGTTTGGGTACACTGAGGGAAAATTTAGCATGGCCAATGCACCTAACCAGCACATCTTTCAGACTGTGGGAGGAAACCGGAGCACCTGGAGGAAACCCGCGCAGACTCCGCACAGACAGTGACCCAAGCCGAGAATCGAACCCGGGTCCTTGGCGCTGTGAGGCAGTAGCGCTAACCACCATGCGCCCTTGTTGTTGTTGAAGTTGTTGTCAGTTTCAGTTTCACAGTGTAATGACAGCAATCGCTGACCAGTTTACCATTGTTACAATTGCAAAGTACAGGCTATTATTTCAAATAATGCCCAGTCAACCTGATGCGTGGGCAGAGAATATTCGGGACACTAGTTGAAGGAGATCAGTGGGATTATTTTATTTTGTAGATTTTTGTCGAACATCTTTCCCTCAAATATCACCACCAAAAAGAATATGGTCTTTCATCAGCCTACCATTTGTGAAAACTTCCAGAATACCTGGTTGCTGCATTTGCCTATATAACACTCACTTAAAATTTAGTCCACTTGTGAACTGCTTTAGTTTCAGCACAAGAACGCATGAAATAGAAGCAGGAGTCGGCCACAAGGCTCTTCATGCCTGCACCACAATTCAATATGATCACGGCTCATCTATGCCGGCCTCAACTCCTTTTCTGTGCCATTTTCCCAGAGCCCTCTATTCCTCAATTTATCAAATATTTATCCACCTGGAATATTTTTAATAATCCAGCCTCCACTACTCTTTGGGGCAGTTAATTCCAGAGTTCCACCACTCTCTGCGAGAAATTTCTACACACCTCAGTTTTGAATGACCGGCCCCTTATCTAGTAGATATCCCCTTGTTTGAGACTCACCCACTGGTAAAAACATCTCACCATCTACCTGTCCAGCCCTCTCACACTCTTATATATTTGAATAAGGTCACCCCTCACTCTTCTAAACTCCTAAGAATATAGACTCATGCTATTTAGTCTCTCTTGATAGGACAATCCTCCCACCCCAGGAATAGTCCTTTGGACTGCCTCCAATGTTACGACAATCTTTCTCCGGTAGGGGAATAAAACTGTACTCAGTATTCCAGATGCGGCCTCGCCAAGACCCTGTACAATTGCAACAAAACCTCCCTATTTTTAAACTCCAACCCCTTTGCAAGAAAAGGCCAAAATGCCATTTGCCGCCTTAGCTACTTGTCGGACCTACTTGCTAGCTTTTTGTGATTCATGCACTAGAACACCTGGAGCCCTCTGAACTTTACTCACCTGAAGTCTCTCTCCATTTAGATCACATTCTGCCTTTTGATTTCTCCGCCCAAAGTGCATGGCCTCACACTTCCCTACATTAAACTACAGACCCCAGAGCACGACTTGAAGAAGAGATTGCTCCTTGATGTTGTAGCCAATATTTGACATTCGACCAAAATCACTAAAATACATTAATTGGCAATTATCTCCTTGCTACTTCTGCGACCTTAAAGTGCAAATTGGCTGTCAACACTCCCAAAGGGAAGCAGTAACAAACACTTAAGAAGTAATATGTTGGCTGCAAACGTGCATTTGGGACATCCTGTCAGCAGGAAACACACTTGATAAATGTAAGGTCCTTTTTATGATGAGCAGTGTTTTTTGTGGGGGATTCAGAAGATGGGTGCGAAGATCTGCTTTTCTCCAGGCTGCTAGCATTAATGTGTGGGAGAGCAACCCTTAATTCCAGCAGGTTCCCAGATAACCTGGGAGGGTAAACAATACTGAAGGAGGCAACAAAAAAAAAACACTTGCATGTGTTGGTTTGCTGCAGTTTACATGATATCCAGACAAGAATGTTTGATGAGCATCCTAATGATGGCCATGTACTCCCCTAACACAACCCACACAGATCTCAAAAGTCCCTCATGAATCTAGAGGAATTAGGGTTAGCATGATGAGTGACGTTTCAGCATTTGTAGATGAGTGGCATCACACTGCAACGCCAGGTGTTATTGCTTCAGTGAAGATGGTAGACAAAACATTCTGTTATAAATGGCCTCCAACATTGCCATTCCTAATGTTCCTCCTACTGACTGTGTCAAGGATCTGAAGAACTTCTACCTGCATTTGTGTGGACTATTGAATGGAGACATGTCCTTACCCAGATCTGGCCCTCTTGAGTTATTGTTAGGCAAAACAAATGTATTAAGGCATTCTAATCACTTCATGGAAACTTTCAACATCTTCTCAGCCTTCTACATGCTCATTTATATTCCCTTTGTCCAATTCCATCCTCATAATATAAATCTCTGCTGACTCTCTTTCCCCTCAGCTCTGCGAAGGGTCATCTACTCGAAACGTTGGCTCTATTCTCTCCCCACAGATATCGTCAGACCTGCTGAGATTTTCCAGCATTTTTCTGTTTTTGTTTCAGATTCCAGCATCCGCAGTATTTTGCATTTATCCCCAGAACATTAGCTGAGTTTCTGGATAAATAGTCTAGCGATAATACCACTCGGCCATCGCCTTCCCTTGCGATGATGTAAAAACAAATTACAAGGGCATCGACAGTCAGTCAATGTCTGATTCAAATGAGGATGGTGACTGCTGCGCTGCCTAATATTTGGAGAAATATGAATGGTGGCAAAGCAAATTGTTTGGAGTATTGGGTGGGGAGTCGAATCAAATTCTGTCCTGTGGGAAATCTAACGTTGAGGAACAGATACAGCAGGGCTTCATTCTCAACCCAAATCTAAAGTTGGTAGTTACCCCTCTCCCAGCACTGTTTTGTTTTGCAGTTACATTCTCTGCCACGTTCTTCAAGGCCATAAGGTGAGTCTGCCGGGGAACAATCTTGTCATCATAGAGAAAGAGGGCCTCTCTGTTGCCATCACCTGTTCCAACTCCTAGTGACTAAACCTCAGAGTTCCTGATTGAAACACATCTCCAATTCCTGACGGGGATTTCGAGAGAGACAGATTGTTTGCATTTAAGAGGTTTAAGTGCACTGGAGAGGTGTACACAGCTCACCAGATTCAAATGAGGTGTGATCGCTGGAGAGTTCAGCCCTCCAGCTCATGACATTGACTGGGTGAGGCAATCGGCCTGACCATAAAGCACCCAAGTAAAACTCATCACCTATATTTTATGTTCACTCTCGCCAGGTTTATCAGGTGGTTAACAAAGCAGCTAAAATGTCAAATTAAAATGAAGTAATCATGTGTAGACAGCTCCAAAGGCTTCTTTAATTAATGGTAAATTGGATTCTGAAGGACACTGCGGTTTTTAATCTCTGTTATCTTGCATTGCCTCAATGCATTTCATCATTTTAGGTTTGTAAGTTTTGATAGCCTTTTCCCAAGAAAATGTCAGCTCCCTTTTGATGTTTAATATCAGTCTGCTGGATTGTAAGGGAAGGATTTAGAGGAAAAATGTTCATTTATATTTTGCTGTTTCTTCAGCTGTTTTTGCATCTTTCTCTGGTTGCTCTCCTGTCTCCCCTCTTGCTCTCCACAAGCTATCTTCTGCTCTCCTGACCCCATTCCCACTAAACCGCTGACCACTCGATCACTCTGGTCTCAATTTGAAATGCTATAATTAATAGTTCTTGCTCTCCTCTGGTATTGCCCCCTTCACCTTTAAATATGCCATCATAATCTTTCATCAATGCTCAAAAACACAGAAACAGTTTCTACATGTAAACACTGACGAGACCCATCTCTACGCCTCTCCACCTCTCGTAAACCTGCACTGCTTCCAAACCATTGGACTGCCTGCCCAGCACTGAGTACTGGAGGGACAGAACTTTCCTCAAACTAAATATTGGGAAGAGAGAAGCCAGCATCTTTTATCTGTGTCAAAACGTCTGCACCCTGTCATCTGATTTTAATTACCCTGCTCACCGATACATATTGGCTCCCATTTAAATAATGCCCCTAATGTCATCTTTGTCGTATAAGGGCATTTGGCACAGTGGGGGGTTAATGTGGATGTGGTAAACCACTGTTAGCTTATTACCTGTATATGTGACATGCCTGGACACATCTCTGCCAGCCCTACCTGAGACTCCACCCCCACCCCCCCCCCCCCCCCGGTCCGGGTATAAAGGTGACTGCTCCCCATCCCCCTGCCTCAGTTCATCGGCATGAGTGTGCTCCAAGTCTTTTGCTAGTAAAAGCCTATTTGTTCTTGCATACAAACTAGTCTTTGCTCGATTGATGGTGCATCAGTGGAACTGGGTAACAATACCACCCACAGTATGATTGTAGAGAGATACATGACAGGAAACAGAGTTGTTTAAAGAGAGTCTTAGAGATGTCAGCATGAGGGTAGTAGTGGTTAGGCCTATGCCTTGGAGTTATGTATATATTTATGTGTTACCAATTAATCGTTTACAGTCGTGCACACAAGACTCCAGATCTTCTAGTGAAAATGCCAACAGGTTAATTGAAAGATATATATGAATCCTCAACCACATTTGATGAGGACGAAAAGCCTTTGATAGGTATTTGAAACTCCAAGTCATGGAAAGTGCAGACCTGACAAGAAGGAATGGAACAGACCAATAAAACACCATAAGGGCAAAGAGACCCCGGAGATAGGAAGACAATGTTCAAACAAAATGAAAGATGCTTGCAGACTTTGCTGGCACAATGAAGTCCCTGAGTTGAAGTGCAGAGGAAAGAAGAGGCTAAGAAGCAGCCCAAAAGCTTAAACATAGAACTTTTTGAAAGTGCAGTCATAGTACCCATATTGCAACCGTAGTTGGTGTGTGGAACAAGCAGATGGATGCAATTAAAGGAAAGCTATCTGATGTAACTGAAAAGCAACAAAACCTGCAAGAAGAAACTGAAGTTATTCCACAGAAAAATGTTTATATCAGGGCTCAGATTGAAGATCTCAGCCAGGAAAACAACAGGCAGAAATGGAATGCAAGGGAGTTGCTGCCCTTAAAGACAGTTTGGAAAAAAATCAATATGTGTCTCTGGAAAAACATGAGTTAAAAAAAGATGTTGAGTACTACTTCAGAAAAAGCCGCATTGGAGTTATCAGTAGTGACAAAGCAATGCACTGAAATGCAGTGCATATTGACAGGAAGTCAACAAGAAAATAAACAGTTGAAAGAACAGCTAATGAACCTTCTCGATTCCATGCAAAAGGAGTACATAGCCCTTCAGCAGGATGAAGAACTAAAGGCTGTCTTGAAAAGCTGAATGGAAGAATAGCAGGTTTAAGTTGTAAAGACTGGCGACAAAACAACTGAGTTTCTCAAGGAAAACCTGTTGACCTGCACACACTACCAGGATCCCTCAGGTCAATGTTTGTTCTTCTGAAGAATTATAAACAGAAGCAAAATTAAACTGATGTTATTCTGAAAGATCTGAAGAACCACAGAAGACGCAATGATGTTCAATATTCCAGTAGGAAGCCAAGAGGTACAAGAAAAAGACTGCAGAGCTGAAGGAAATGGTTGGACATTACATTCCCAAAGGTATATATGAAGAGAAGGAAAGCAAGTTAATTAAAGCTATGCGTGAAAAGGATGAGCTTGTGGAAAAAGTGAAAGATTGTAGGAGGAAAAGTGAAAGATGAAGAATTCTTCTGGAGCAAAAAAAAGTAGAAGGGGAGGTGATGGCCTAGTGGTATTATCGCTGGACTATTAATCCAGAAACTCAGCTAATGTTCTGGGGAAACCGGGTTCGAATCCTGCCACGGCAGATGGTGGAACTTGAATTCAATACAAAATCTGGAATTAAGAATCTACTGGTGACCGTGAAACCATTGTCGATTGTCGGAAAAACTCATCTGGTTCACTAATGTCTTTTAGGGAAGGAAATCTGCCATCCTTACCTGGTCTGGCCTACATGTGACTCCAGAGTCACAGCAATGTGGTTGACTCTCAACTGCCCTAGAATGGGCGACAAATGCTGGTCAGCCAGCAACGCTCATGTCTCACGAATGAATTAAAAAAAAAGAAAACTTGCAACACCAGTCCTGACCAGTCAGGAAAAGAGTTCTGTACCACTTTTGCAGCATTGCCCAATTGAAAGGGAAAATGAACTTGGATATTTTTAGGCTGAAGAACAAGCTGAATGGAAAAATAGGAGGCACTGAAAAGAAAAGACAAGAGAGATTTGTAAACTGTAAGCAGAAATTGAAGCTATGAGTGGCACAATTCCAGATCTGAAACATGTGAAGGCTTCACCTGAGACAGCTCTGCTTAACAGTGAAATCGAAATGAAAGGCAGTGATATAGCTCTACTGCAGACAGAGAATGAAAAGATAAAAATAAGAGTGGGAAGTGTAAAACCGACGTTGAAGATCAAGGAACTTGAAGGAAAAGACTTGCATGTCTCAAGTTTACTGAGAACCATTGAGCTGTTGAAAAATAACTTGGCTGAAATGAAAATCACAGCCAAGAATGTCAAGAAAGATGTTGAACAGTTGCAAGAGAAACTTGATGTCTTCACAAAGGAGAGTGAAGAGTTTCAGAAACAAATCGCATAAGTAAAATTGCAGACTGAGAGCTTGAAGGATAGCACAGAAGAATATGTTTCTGCTAAGGAAAATCTATTCAGTGCAGACAACCAACATTGTGTACAGAAGATCAGGTTGCAAATGAAAAGTTAGAACTTGATGAACTTCAAGTATCAGAAGTCTCTTTTAAGGATTGTGAAAAATGCCTCAAACAGGAAAACTAATTACAAATGAATCAGAATCATAGAATCCCTACAGTGCTGAAGGAGGCCATTAGCACTGCATCGATCACAATCCCATCTTGGCCTTATCCCCATAACCCCATTCATTTACCTAGCTAGTCCCCCTGAAACTAAGAGACAAATTAGCCTGGCCAATCCACCTAACTTGCGCATCTTTGGAGTGTGGGAGGAAATCGGAGCACCTGGAGGAAACCCACGCAGGCACGGGGAGAATGTGCAAACTCCTCACAGACAATGCCCAAGCCGGGAATCGAACCTGGGTTCCTGGTGCTGTGAGGCAGCAGAAAAGTTGGTTGAATGCGGAATTAACAGCCAAGATAGAGGAGATGCTGAAACGTTATCTTGGAAAGAGAAATGAAACTCTTGAACCTTGATCCAATCTGAAGGACATGAAAGATGAGATGCACAGTATGGAAGAGCAAATTTAGCTTTAAGAGTAGCTAAGGAAGAGTCTAAGGAACAGATTGAGGATCTAATGGGTCGATTGAAAGAATCTCAGGAGCAGTCAGTGGCCATAGAAGAAAGATTCTGAAGGGAACCGAATGCTCATGTGAAGTTGTTCAGCTTATATAAGGGTTCCGCAGACAACTCAACTCACCAGAATAATTGCTGAGCTGAATGAAAAGATTAATAAGCTTGAAGAAGAATTGGAAAATAAGGGAGAAAACAACCATTTGGGTGAAATTATGAAATGTGGAAATGAAAGTTCCATTTTGAAACGTCAGCTTCCAGGAAGAACGTGGCAGATCTAATGAATAAATAAAACCAGAGTGCACTCTATGAATGAACAAATGGGATATTCTCTCGGGAAGGAACGACACAAGCAAGTGGGATCCCATGATATGGATAGTTGATAAAGAGAAATTTAACACAAAGGAGCAGAAAAAGCAAATCTGAAGGAGAGACCCAAGTACCAGAAACAGACAATACTACCTGGGAGATCAGGGAGAATTGTCAAACCTCCAGGCCATCTGAATTTATAAAATCATAGACTTGAGGGAGGATGACTTTTGTGACTTTTAAGGAGCATCTTGACAAATACATGAATAGGATGGGAATAGAGGGATGTGGTCCCCGGAAGGGTCAGGGGTTTTAGTTCAGTCGGGCAGCATGGTCGGTGCAGGCTTGGAGGGCTGAAGGGCCTGTTCCTGTGCTGTAATTTTCTTTGTTCTTTGATGAAGTGGGCAGCATGTTTAAAAAAAATTGTACTGTAAATATGTTGGGTAATGACTTCAGGGGAGGTGGCATAAAGGTGTTCGGCATAGCAAGGATTAATGTGGGACTGGAGAACAGTACCAACTGACGACAGTAAGATGTAGAGAGACACGTGGCAGTAGACAGGGGACAGAGTTGTGTGGAGAGAGTCTGAGAGGAGTCGGCATGGAGATATTACCTCATTAGAACTATGTCCTGGAGATAAGTGTATGGTTGTGTGTTCGGAATAAACAGTTTAAGCTCAACCACACAAGCCTCCAGACCTCTTAAGTGAGGCATGAACACCTTACAAGCATTGTTGTTTTCAGATCTCTCCATGACATCACTCTTCTATTATCTCCAATCCTACAACCGCTGAGATCCCTGCACTCTGACAATTTTGGCCTCTTGAGTATTCCAGAATTTGGGCAGTCTGCTATTGATGACTGTGCCTTCCATTGCCAAGGCCCTTTGCTCTGAAATCCTTCCCTGAATCATCCTTCCCTGAATCCCTTTGCTGCTCTATATCTTTTCTTTAAGACGCTGCTAAAAACCTTCCTCTTTGAACCAAGCTATTGGTCATCTGGTCGAATTATCTCCTCGTGGTTGAATGTGAAATAGTTTTTGGATAACAATGCTTCAAAGCATTACATTATAAAAGGCTATCTAAGTACAAGCTGTTGTTGATACATTGGTTTGACATTTTCACAGCTGTTTATGTTGACAGGTCTGTGAATGGTACTGCTGATGGATGTTGAGCTGATTAGGGAACAGTGTGCATGGTAAATGGGAACATTCCCTTTTACAAGGGGTTATTTTCCAGGTAATGTACTTAAATCAATAAAAAATGAGCTTTGTTTAATAAGCGAAGTCTTATAAATGGGCCAATTTCAATTTCATGGGGTATCTCAATTATTAGGTTTCCACTTCACCAGTTCCTTTCCAAATTGCAGCTAAGTGTTGGCAGGGCAAGAGTAGGGATATTTGCATGAAATCAATGACACTTTATCATTGAATATTGATTTCTAACTCCCCCCCCCCCCCCCCCCAATCACCATATTTCTCAACTGTAAAGCTTCTTTAATTGTTGGCCTTTTCATAGGGTAGTTTTTGTGTGGCGTGATAAAGATTGTCTGCACAACTAGTCGTATATTGTCTGAGCACTTGCATTATATTTGTATCAATAGCCAATTTAATCTGATACAGTGGGTTTTGTTGTCCAGGTTAGTTAAGCAGATCCTGTCCAATAACTGGGGTGGGATTTTCCATGCAACTTGTCACGTATTTTGCAGCGGTGGGAGGCAGCCCATCGTTGGCCTACAGCGGAATCTTCTGGCCCCACTGTTGTCAACGGGGTTTCCCGCTGAATGCACCCCTCTGTGTCAGGAAATCTGAGATGGTGCTGCATCATCAGTGGGACCGGAAGATCCCATCTGAGCGAATAGGAAAATTCCAGCCATGGTCTGCACATATTTTTAAGGCACTCGATTCCATTTATAGGTGCCGACTCCGGTTTTTACTGCCTATTTCCTCATTTCCCTCAAGCCAGACTTGACCTGAGACAGTATATAGCAGTGTGTTCCAAATGTTTCCAAAATTTCAATATATAGGGGTGCCATTTCCTATGGTTGACCAGTTTCATTAACAAAGCAGAAGGGTGGTACTCCCATCTGCCTTTGTTTGAGCCCTGGCCCTCACCCATTGCTTAGAGTTGTGACACTTAAGTACTTCAGGAGGACAGCGGAGCTATTTACAACATTGCTGCGGGAATTGCTGCAAGTGAAAGGGCAGTTAGAAGAAATTGCCCTGTTCTCATTGCACTGTTTGTTTTCATAATGCTCTCTAATTCATTGCATTGTCAAAATATGCCTTTCAAAATTTTGCAGTATGGTGCCAAGGACATAAAGGTGTGGCTAGATTGCAAATGAAGACAAATTGTTATATGATGTTATACCATGATGTGGAAATGCCATTGTTAGACTGGGGTGGGTACAGTAAGAAGTCTCACAGCCTCATGTTAAAGTCTAACAGGTCTATTTGGAATCACGAGCTCTCGGGGCGTTGCTCATCTGATGAAGGAGCAGTGCTATGAAAGCTTGTGATTCCAAATAGATCCTGTTGGACTTTAACATGGTGTTATGAGACTTCTTACGATGTTATACTCTTATTTGTGCATTGTTTGCATGCACCTGCACTTATGTAGATGAGCATTATCAGGTGACAATTTTTAACATGTAGAAAAATGGATGAATACCTGACGTAACCAAATCCTGCTTCCACCAACTCAAAAAAATGGCAGCATTTTCCCTCAAGTTCTCAAGAACTTTGGGGTGCAAATATTCGCTAGATTTCTGTCATCCAATATGGCAGCGATGTTTTCAAATCTCCATCAAGCTTGTGGAGCACAATCTCTGCTTTGTGAATCCACGTTGACTTTTCTTCATCAAACTGACTAAATCTTTCATTCTTCCCAATTTTATATTCAAATCATTTCAACTATACCTACATAACTCAGGCAAAACTAATGGTGTCTCAAAATATCTCCCCTTTTAAATTGTTGCTCTGTATTCCTTGGAGGTCTGTCTGGTATCACGCACGTCTCTCCAATTATATTTCAGATCTAAATTCTTTTTTTTAAAAATCCTTTCCCGCAGTCATCATCTCTTGTCTTCCCAGTAAATTTAATGAACTGTTTCTTTTGTCCAATTACATTTTAAATAAGCCTAATAAACGCCTATTAATTACTGACCTGTCTACTGCTGAAACCTTTGGCAAGACCACAAATACTCAGTACGATAAAATGTTCTTTTTGCACTGTTGTGGTCAAAAGGTATGGAGCGGATCATGGAGCTTTGGGAATCTATGAATATTTTAGACGTTTTGCATCATTATCTTTACGAACCGGGCTATATTTATGCAAAACTCTCCCCCAGGTGATTTGGTGGGGTGTAATATTTATAAGGTACATTATAGAAGCTGGGTGTTGAGCCAAAG
The DNA here is from genome assembly GCF_964213995.1 of Mustelus asterias. Taxonomy (NCBI): domain Eukaryota; kingdom Metazoa; phylum Chordata; class Chondrichthyes; order Carcharhiniformes; family Triakidae; genus Mustelus; species Mustelus asterias. The sequence continues at coordinate 33,956,168 of NC_135813.1, read as the reverse complement.
TTTGCTCTCCTGTTTTGCTTTGCTCTCATTTAATGAAGAGATTGTCTTTATATTCACGAGTAAGTAGCCAATAAGCCAGCCTCTGACAAGGTATCATTTAATTCATCTGTCAACATTAACTTAATCAGTTCACAGAACTTGATGAAATTATACTCAGTGGGCAGGGAGTTGCATTTTATCAAAGATTTAGCAGATCTCAGAACCAGAGACTAGGATTTATTCTCGTCTGCATAATGAAGTCAGAAATTCATTTATAGAGAGTGGATTTATGATTTCATTATGCATACAATTTCATTGCTCACAGAACAAAGCTTCCCTTAAGATTGGTCCTTCTCTGGGTAAAAACACGTGTTTTTGACTGTGCTGTTGCCAAAAGATTTTGCAGATTTAGAAATCTGATTTTCTGTTGCTGTTGGTCTGTATCTCACAGCTGTAGCTCTGAATACCTCCAAAGTGAAAATTGAGTAGGCAATAAATTGTATTTATACACTGATTCTGAGACAAGTGGAATCTTCTCTTGAAGAACCTTTAATCACCAGATCAGATATGTGATTACTTTGTGCCTAAACTTCAAGTTCAGTAACTTGATCAAATTTGCTCCGGTTTCCTCCCATTGTACAAAGATGTGCAGGTTAGGTGAATTAGCTATGCTAAATTAGCCATGATTTCAGTTACATGGGTAAAACCATGGGATAGAGGGATATGGGCCCAACGCGGGCAATTGGGATGAGCTTAGTGGTTAAAAAAAAAAAGGGGCGGCATGGACAAGTTGGATCGAAGGGCCTGTTTCCATGCTGTAAACTCTATGACTCTAAATTGCCCATTAGTGTCCGGGGGACGAGCAGGGTAAACACGTGGGGTAACAGGATCTGGGTGGGATTGTTGTCGGTGCAGGCTCGATGGACCCAATGGCCACTTTCTGCACTGTAGGGATTTTACTCTATGATTCCATGGTGGAAGGAAGCAAAACATCCAAGTGCTTCATCATCCCATCAGCTAAATCAGTGACATTAATGAAGAGACACAGAGCCTGTGTGTGAAATGGGGGAAAAAATGATGGGTCCACCCTTTCCTTGCTGCATGGGCACATACTCTAAACATTCCACACAAGATTAAAGCATTCAGACTTCACCATTTGAAAGAATGATTTTGTGTGTTAGTGCATGCATGAAGGATGGTAACTGCTTTTAATTGATGAGTGTGAGAGAGCAATAACTCAAGGTGACTGTGAGCGTAAGTGAGTAGTTTTTCCGTTTATATGTGGGAATTAGGACTGCTATTCATTCATCACAGCTGTATTGTGTTATTTATCTTCTTTTATTAAGAAGAGAATTCTGAGTCATATTTAACTTTCCAATGCATTTCAATGATGCTATTTATTTTCCGACTGTCATGATGGGTGATTGAATTGTGCGTGCAGTATGATTTGAATGAGGAATTGTATAAGCATTGGCATGTGTGGCCCAATGAAATAAAGTGGTACTGTTTGCAAGGGTGACGGAATACTGGCTGCATTTTCTCTTTGTACAAACTTTCTTTTGTTTCTTGTTTCTCTTTTTTAAAAAAAAATTCTTCTTGAGGGCGGCACGATGGCACAGTGGTTAGCACGGTTGCCTCACAGCGCCAGAGACCCGGGTTCGATTCCTGGCTTGGGTGACCGTCAGTGTGAAGTTTGCACATTCTCCCCGTGTCTACGTGGGTTTCCTTCGGGTGTTCTGATTTCCTCCCACAGTCCAAAAGATGTGATGAATAGGTGAATTGGCCATGCTAAATTCTCTCTCAGTGTACCCGAACAGGTGCTGGAGTAGGGGATTTTCACAGTAACTTCATTGCAGTGTCAATTTAAGCCTATTTGTGACACTAATAAATAAACTTAAAACTCTCAGCATTTGTTGTCTTTGTCTGTTGATTTCAGCTCATCTCCTGTAAATCATGAGATGTGTTCAATCGGAAGAATGCAAATCAGCCACTCTTTCTATGCAGGATTCCAGCAATCGCATTTGCCCTTTAACAATAGGATACAAGCATATTGCACAAACTGCAGTCTATCGCATCACCAGTACAGAGCGACATGCTAACTGCCAGTTTGAAATTATATGAGTCAGAGCACTGCTGTAAATGTAATTTACAATTACCTTTTACAGATAAGCAAGCATAGATGTTCCTGTGTCTTTGCATTCAAGTTAGCATTCTGGCTGTGTGTGTGTGGGATACCTATAGATAATCACAACAACCTTGAAGTTCAATCCTTGCGTGGATTGTCTCTTTTGGCTGCTATGGCAATATAACCAACTCAGAATCTGAAAGTTGTTACTCTGGGACTGAAGACTACATGTGGATGAAATATATTTCAAGAATCCAATCTTTGTACTGTGGATGAACCTCACCATTTTTGAGCCATTATTTACCTCTGTGGGAGTGAGGAAAGAGCTCCCATCTTCCCTCACTAACAAAGTTGTAGATGTTTTAGTATCTATCGATAATACAGAACATCTAGATCAATCTTCATAAATATTATATACGTTTATATCCCACAAATGCAGATATAAATCCGAGATATCTAACTTGCAGGTTCCCCAGCGCCTCATTTGGGAGAGATTGGGCGATACCCCAATGATGCACTGGGGCAACCCTCTAGGAGGTTCCCATGTAAGGGTTTACCTTTCAATTGCCCAGAAGCGCAAACTTCCTCTGGACAATTGCGCTGGGCTGGGAACCATCCGACAGAAATGATTTAAATTGCTAACTTCGGATGGTTCTGCCAGTTTTACTTTGATAGTTACTCTGAGAGAGTTAGAAAGAAAGAAATCCCTTTTAATTCCAGGGTAACTATCAAAACACCCAGACCCAACCTCGTAGGGGACACCCTGTATGCACGCGACCCCCACCCCCCCCCCACCCCAGGGGACCCACCATACAACCGCAGCTACTGCTGTTAAAAAGGTGTGTGTCTTATCTCTCTGCGCCTCAGTTACACCATGCTGAGGCTTCTGGAGGAGCTGCACTGCTCCTATCTCACCCAGCCTGAGTGAGGAAGGTTGACTGAGACAGGAGCTGTGCAATTTTAGTGAGGGTAAGTTTGTCGAGAGTTGCAACCCAACAGAGACTGCCACTCTGCAGACGTTATGGGCCACCGATGTTTCTACATGTGTGCAGATTTAGAAACTCTATTTGACTCAATCTTCACTTGACAGATTTGTCATTAAAAAAAAGAGATGAGGACATTGTAATGTACAGACACAATTATTTCTTCTCATTTTTGGAGTGCAACTTTAAACCAATAGCGCTTCTACCTATTTGGATGGACAGGGGAGGCGATGGCCTTGTGGTATTATCGCTAGACTATTAATCCAGAAACTCAGCTAATGTCCTGGGGACCCAGGTTCGAATCACACCACGACAAATGGTGGAATTCGAATTCAATAAAAAATATCTGGAAGTAAGAATCTACTGGTGACCATGAAACCATTGTCGATGGTTGAAAAAACCCACCTGGTTCACTAATGTCCTTTAGGGAAGGAAATCTGCCTCCTTACCTGGTCTGGCCCATGAATGAATAAAAAATAAATAAATAACCACATGCTCTTGTTCAAAGAACAGGGAGTTATCCAATGTCCAGAGGAAATTTAGCCACCGAAATAGATCAACATGCCTTTCAGTTTATTGCAGTTTTTGGAACCTTTCTCTGGGGAAGGGGCTACTGCATTTGCCTACTGGACAACTATGACAATGAGGTTGGTGGATTGTTGTAAAATCCCAAATGATCCACTAGGAAGTGAAATCTCTCACCTGAATTGGAGGTGACCCATACGTGATTGCTGCCCCATGCTGACTCTTAACTGTTCTCTGAAGGAAAATTGCAAGCCAGTCATTTGAGGGCAAGTGGGGATGGGCAATAAATGCCGGCCTAGCCAGTGATACCCGCATCCTGAGAACTTACTTTTCTCATCTTCCTTCTCCCTTTTCCTGTCTCATGAAAAATTCTTTTGGGCACCAAGATGCAGTGATATAATAATGTCTTCGTTAAAATGACCATAAATTATTCAAAGTTGTACATGCACATAGCTAGATAGATCTTTACTTTCATGAAACAGTTGTCAATGAGCAAGCTAAGAAGCTGTGGAGTTCACCATTCTCTGTCTATTTTCAGGCAGGTTTGATGCCTGAAGGTGTGAGGTTTAAGGGGAATTAATCACAACATTGCTTCTGTGACTGTATCACAACGCAATATGTCATTTCTTCAGAAAACTCCAGCTTCGTGGTCAAGACAGATAAAGCAAATGAACCAGTATGTTGAGTCAGTTTGATATGGGAGTGTGGTGTGAATGGCTGGTAAGATCGCGCCCTATAATTAGGTTTGTGCTCAGGTTTTCTTTCAACACATTGCAGAGATGAATAATAGAGTTACATGAAGACATCACAGTCATCAAGTGTGACACATTATAGACTGCCTCAGGAACCAACCCAATGAGTTTTTTAACCAACAGTCCAAAAATCATTGCCATTGGACACAATTTTAATTACTCCTTCTGGAGAGCTAATGACAAGTTGGATGATTTAAAACTGTTTCCAGACTTCTTTTCTCACTTAACTATCTCCTGATCAAAGGGTTCACTGTTGGATGTACTTGCTGTGAGAAAATAATAATTACTTCATGCCTGTTTTGCTGCCTGTGGTTTTATGCCTCTGCTTTGTGAACTTCAAAGCTTACGTTTATTTGCAACTCATCATTTAGCCATCAGCTCTTTTGTTGCTCTGTGTTATCACTGAAATTGTGGAATATTCCGGACGGGTTACTGATCCCCGTGTAACCCTGGGATCAGCTTTCTCTGGCAAAGGTTAGACTCATGATTGCTAGGGTGTCCCATCTGCCCACCCGATGACATTCTTTTTATTCATTCATGGGATGTGGGCATCGTTGACTGGGTCAGCAATTATTGCTCATCCCTAACTGCCCTGGAACTTATTGGCTTGCTAAGCCATTTCAGAGGGGTTTTAAGAGTCAACCACAGTGCTGTGGATCTGAGTCACATATCGGCCAGATCGAATAAGGACAGCAGGTTTCCTTCCCTAAAGGACATTAATGAACCAGATGGGTTTTTTATGACAATTGACAATGGTTTTAAAATTTATTTATTAGTGTCACAAGTGGGTTCACATTCACACTGCAATGAAGTTACTGTGAAAATCCCCTAGTTGCCACACTCCGGCGCCTGTTCAGATACACTGAGGGAGAATTTAGCACGGCCAATGCACCTAACCACAATCTTTCGGATTGTGGGAGAAAAAAAGTAAGAATCTGTATGAAACAATGGCAATTATTTATTTATTAGTAACAAGTGGGCTTACATTAACATTGCAATGAAGTTACAGTGAAAATCTCCAAGTCACCATACTCCTGTGCCTGTTCGGGTACACTAAGGGAGAATTTTGCATGGCCAATGCACCTAATCAGCACATCTTTCGGACTGTGGGAGGAAACCAGAGCACCTGAAGGAAACCCATGCAAACACTGGGAGAACGTGCAGACTCCGCACAGACAGCGATCCAAACCAGGAATTGAACCCGGGTCCCTCGCGCAGTGAGGCAACAGTGCTAACAACTGTGCTGCCCTAAATGGTAGGTTGGTGATTGGGTGGAAGGCAGGAGAGATTAAATGACAAACAGGCGCAATGTAAAAAGTGATAATGAGACAAGTGAAGAAACAAAGAGAAAGATCCTGTGATTTTTATTAATGACTTAGAGGAGGGGGCTGAAGGGTGGATCAGTAAATTTGCTGATGACACCAAGATTGGTGGAGTAGTGGATGAGGTGGAGGGCTGTTGTAGGCTGCAAAGAGACATAGATAGGATGCAAAGCTGGGCTGAAAAATGGCAAATGGAGTTTAACCCTGATAAATGTGAGGTGATTCATTTTGGTCGGACAAATTTAAATGTGGATTACAGGGTCAAAGGTAGGGTTCTGAAGACTGTGGAGGAACAGAGAGATCTTGGGGTCCATATCCACAGATCTCTAAAGGTTGCCACTCAAGTGGATAGAGCTGTGAAGAAGGCCTATAGTATGTTAGCTTTTATTAACGGGGGTTGGAGTTTAAGAGCCGTGGGGTTATGCTGCAACTGTACAGGACCTTGGTGAGACCACATTTGGAATATTGTGTGCAGTTCTGGTCACCTCACTATAAGAAGGATGTGGAAGCGCTGGAAAGAGTGCAGAGGAGATTTACCAGGATGCTGCCTGGTTTGGAGGGTAGGTCTTATGAGGAAAGGTTGAGGGAGCTAGGGCTGTTCTCTCTGGAGCGGAGGAGGCTGAGGGGAGACTTAATAGAGGTTTATAAAATGATGAAGGGGATCGATAGAGTGAACGTTCAAAGACCATTTCCTCGGGTGGATGGAGCTATTACAAGGGGGCATAACTATAGGGTTCATGGTGGGAGATACAGGAAGGATATCAGAGGTAGGTTCTTTACGCAGAGAGTGGTTGGGGTGTGGAATGGACTGCCTGCAGTGATCGTGGAGTCAGACACTTTAGGAACATTTAAGCGGTTATTGGATAGGCACATGGAGCACACCAGGATGATAGGGAGTGGGATAGCTTGATCTTGGTTTCAGATAAAGCTCGGCACAACATTGTGGGCCGAAGGGCCTGTTCTGTGCTGTACTGTTCTATGTTCTATGAGACATCAGTGGCATTCATGGATTCAGCATCAAAAGCTATCTGAACAAACGGGAGCAAAGGATATGATCTGAAATTGTTGAACTGAATGTTGAATCCTGAAGGATATGAAGTAAATAACTGAAAGGTGAAAGTGTTCCTCAAACTTCCATTGAGCTTCATTAGAACAACGTAGGAGGCCGAGAGAGAGGGAATGGGGCAGAGAATTAAAGTGACAGGGCACCAGATGCTGAGGGTTACACTTGCAGACTGAATGAAGGTGTTCCGCAAAGTGATCGCCCAATCTGAGTTGGGTCTCCCACATTGTGAGCAGCGAATAGATTGAAAGGTGTACAAGCAAATTGCTTTTTCATCTGGAAGGAGCTAAAATGGCAGCAGCTGCATCTCTTGCATGGGAAGTTGCAGTGGTAAGGGGAAGAGAGCATTGTTGAAGGGTATATCATAGTGCATCAAGGTGTTGGCAGGGGGAACACTCCCTTCAGATTGCTCAGGTGGGGAGATGGGAAGATGTGTATGGTGATCGTATTGTGCAATAATGCCAGAAATGATGGAGAATGATCCGCTAAATGCAGGAGCTGGGAGAGTAGAAGGTCAGGACAAGGGAACCCTTCAATGTGGTTCTGAAATGGAGTGGAAGGGTGCAGGGGACAAGATGAACACATTCGAAAGCCCCATTGCGGAAAGGAATCTTCCATTACGGTAAAAGGAAGACAGATGGAAAGTACTGGTATGGAAGGCAGCAAGGCCAGAACAGATACAGTGGAGACAGGGAAATTGGGAGAATGGAATAAAATCCATCCAAGAATAGGGATGTAAGGAAGTGTACTCATGGGAATCAGTGAGCTTGGATGACAACCTATTCCCAGAACTGGAGACAGAGAAGTCAAGGAAAGGAAGGGACAGTCAGAAATGGATCACAAGAAGGTGAGGACAAATTAAAACTTGAAAGCGAAGTTGATTAAATATTTGAGACAAACGCAAGAAAGAGGACATTCATCAACATTCATGAGAAAGGTGAGGGAGCAAATCCAAGTAGGACCGGAATAAAGAATGTTTCACATATCTCATAAAAAAAGGCAGGATACCATCAGTGACTGTTCAAAAATATCCAGTTGGATTTGCAGATATTGACGCAGGGAGTGAAAAGACAGTGATTAAAATGGAAATAGCCTGGCTTGTACTGTGTAAACACTTATCTTTTCGAATTACCAGCATGGTGAATGCAGGTGCTGTGTTTGAACTGGAGATAGCTACACGAACAGTGATGGTGAGAGTCAAGGTCAATTTCAGTTCGCTTGCTTTTCAAATACTGAATACAGCCAGAAGGAAAATCAGGAAATTTAAAGCAGCTCAGTTGAAAGGTCATCAGCCTGAAATGTTAACCCTAATTTCTCTCACAACAAATGCTGCCTGATCTGCCGAGTGTTTCCTCAACTTCTGCTTTTATTTCAGATTTGTAGCACCCACAGCACTCTGTTTTTGCTTTGGTCTTTAAGCCGCTGTCACTTCTAGAATCATAGAATCCCTCCGGTGCAGAAGGAGGCCATTTGGCCCATCAAATCTGACAGAGCATCCCACCCAGGCCCACTTATTTACTCTGCTAATCCCCCTAATCTTTGGACACTAAGGCACAATTTAGCACGGCCAATCCATTTAACTTGCACATCTTTGGACTGTGGGAGGAAACCAGAGCACCTGGAGGAAACCCATGCAGACATGGGGAGAACGTGCAAACTCCACACATTCACCCAAGATAGGAATCGAACTCCAGTCCTTGCTGCTGTGAGGCAGCAATGCTAACCACTGTGCCCCTGTGTCGCCCTCTCTCCCAGTGTTCTATTTCTCTCACAGCTGGTATTTCTGTTTGCCTCTCCAGCCCTGTTCAAAGGTCATTATCCTGAAACGTTAACGTCTATTTCTCCCTTGTCAGATGCTGCCTGGCCTGACAAGTGTTTTCAGCATTTTCCCTTTGCCTGACATGTTATGGGTCATTTTCTAAATTTGAGCCCATGAGGGAGGACCTCAACAACAAGGCAAAGATATAAAATTTGGGCAAACTCATTCAACTGTGGAAAAGAAAAGTCATGAGAAATGGATACCTCTAACTTTCCAAATTGGGTTTTCACAGAAGACACTTATTGGGTGAGATTTTCTGGCCGTGCTCACGTCAAGTCTGGAAAATCTCGCCCAAGTCAACAGACCTTTTTCTGTGTCCCACCCACTACGATTCCTGTGGCAGGTGGAATGGGAAAATTCCACCCATGGTCTTCGTGTAGTCGTGAAATGTTGAATATCATCCCTACCATTTTGGAGCAATCTAACAATGTAAATATCCTCCTTAAATCCCAAAGTGGAACGATGTGGTACCAGCAAGATAATTAAGAAAAGAACTTATCTGACATCATTTCCATTTCATAGAATCCCTACAGTGCAGAAGGAGGCTATTTGGCCTATCAATCCTGTACCTACCACAATCTCACCCTATTCCCGTAAACCTCATTTACCCTGCTAATCCCCCTGACATTAAGGTCAATTTAGCATGGCCAATCAACCTAACCCACACATCTTTGGACTGTGGGAGGAAACCGGAGCACCCAGAGGAAACCCACGCAGACACAGGGGAAAAAGTGCAGACACCACACAGACAGTGACCTGAGGCCGGAATTGAACCCGGGTTCCTGGTACTGTGAGGCAGCAGTGCTAACCACTGTGCCACCGTGCCGTCCATTTCTCAGCATGTTAACACATTGGGTGTTAAAACAATACTCTGTGGGCACTGGGACTAATTAGCAAGGCTATCACCAATAAGCTTGCTATGATCTCAAACAAGAACTTTGCTTCTTCTGTAGGTTTAGGTCCAGTATTAATCACAGAACGTCAATTGCTAAGCTGGTCGAGGAATCATCATCCTTTTTACCCGGGGCTGAATCACTTTGCTTTACCGGCTCACCCACAGCCATTAAATGGGTTCAGCTGCAAGAACAGCTCTTGGATAAACTCAACAATTAAGCATATTGAAACTGCAGGAAATTATTTTTTTTCTAAGCTACACACTATCAATCAATTCACTCTCGCAGTTGGTATTTTTATCTCGCTTTTAATGACAACCAAAGTCTGTTTTTTTTGTAATCATGCTTAAAGGATTTAAGTCACTTCAGGGTCATGACACTTAAACAAACTTTATCCACTCTTCAAGAGCATCTATGCCTCCTCCATAAATTTGTGACTCCCACACTCTGGATTGGAGCCTTTGGAACAATGAAAATGGGGCTCGTTTGAATTCAGCACTAACTTCAAATGGCCCTGCTGAGTTTGGGTTTCCCACCTGTGTGACTCACCTCCCACCCGCTTCTACCTAAATGGATGCCAAAAAAAATGGGCCTGCTGGGAATGGAGGCCGGGCTCCCATTTCCAGTCCCCCACCCATTCTGAAGTCAACCAACTCCACAAAAATCTGGCCTCTTTCAATCTCAGTATTGCCCCATTTTGCGGTGACAATGAGGCCAAAATCATTGAAAAATACTGAGGGTCCCATTCCAAGGATACCTGGGCCCATCACTGGGCGGCACGGTAGCACAGTGGTTAGCACTGCTGCTTCACAGCTCCAGGGTCCCGGGTTCGATTCCCGGCTCGGGTCACTGTCTGTGTGGAGTTTGCACATTCTCCTCGTGTCTGTGTGGGTTTCCTCCGGGTGCTCCGGTTTCCTCCCACAGTCCAAAGATGTGTGGGTTAGGTTGATTGGCCAGGTTAAAAATTGCCCCTTAGAGTCCTGGGATGCGTAGGTTAGAGGGATTAGTGGGTAAAAATATGTGGGGATAGGGCCTGGGTGGGATTGTGGTCAGTGCAGACTCGATGGGCCGAATGGCCTCCTTCTGCACTGTAGGGTTTCTATGATTCTATGATCACTATTTTGGAGCACAAGAGGAAGTAGATGGTCTCGTGCTTCCAACTCAGGTCAACATAAACCTTGATGCAATTATAACAACCTGAAGCTTAGACAGACAGGCTGCAAAGTCCAGCCCTCAACATGAAGCACATTAGCTGACAACAGACCACTGGGGGCAGCTCTAAATACTTTCAACTCGGTACCTGGAGTTTTAGACTTAGAATGAGTATCAAAGTCATTCTACCCATTTCTGTACCTTTGTGTGGCTCCACTCCAAGGTCATCTACGTCCTCTTGAGTTCATTCCTGCTTGCTCCCGCTCACCTGAGTAGCTACTGGATCCCACCACGCCCCCCGCCACCCCCCACCCCCCCACCCCACCCCCCGCCCCAACAAACCCCTCCAGCTGGTCAGCTCCCTGTCAATTTTTAAACCCTACTGGGTGGGATTCTCCAGACATTCACTCCATTCTCTGGTTCCACTGCAGTGTACCTGAACAGGCACCAGAGTGTGGCAACTCGGGGATTTTCACAGTAGCTCCATTGCAGTGTTAATGTAAGCTGACTTGTGACACTAATAAATAAATTTAACTGCAAAAATGGCTAATTTTTTTTCCAGTTCTGATAAAAGCTGACCAACCTAAAACATTAATTCTGGTTCTGTCTCAATAGAAGCTGCCTCTTCTGCCAAGTGCCTTCAGTATTTTTTGTTTTATTTCCTATTTTCCAACAACTGCCATATTTTACTTCTGATGATTATATCTTGCTCTCAGCGAAGTTAGACAGAAATGAATTTGCAATTGAAGAACTGATGATGAATGGAGCAATGCATATTGTATGAAGCAATGTGACATTGTTTGGTATAAAGGTGGATGAAAGCACTGCAGGATTCTTATAAATTTTACATTTCTGAACACCCAAGCCTGCAGCTGAGTGTCATATTGCTTCCAGCTCTCTCCCAGGCAGTTCACTGCAGGATACCTGGTTATTTTTCTTCAGTCCAATGGGAAAAGTATTTTAATAGTAAAAAAAATAAATTTATATTGTCCCTTTCATGAGCTTGGAATGTTGCAATGCAGTTTATGGGCAATGAAGTACTTTTTGTATTCAGTTCTGCTCGCTGCATCTTAGGAAGGATATATATCAACCTCGGTAGGGGTGCTGCATAAATTCACCAGAATGAAACTAGGGGCTAAATAGGTTTAGTTATAGGTTACACAGATCAGGCAGTTTCCCCTTTTAGACTGCCTCTTAATCTTCTGTACCCATCGAATTGTTTAAAATGATTGAATCATAGAATCCCTACAGTACAGAAAGAGGCCATTCGGCCCATCGAGTCTGTACCAACCACAATCCCACCCAGGCCCTATTCCCGCAACCTTACACCTTTACCTCGCTAATCCCCCTGACAGTAGGGTCCATTTGGCATGACTAATGAATCTAACCCGCATATCTTTGGACTGTGGGAGGAAACTAGAGCACCCGGAGGAAACCCACGCAGACACGGGGAGAAAGTGCAAACTCTACACAGATATCATAGAAATCATAGAAACCCTACAGTGCAGAAGGAGGCCATTCGGCCCATCGAGTCTGCACCGACCACAATCCCACCCAGGCCCTACCCCCATATATTTACCCGCTGATCCCACTAACCTACGCATCTCAGGACTCTAAGGGGCAATTGTTAACCTGGCCAATCAACCTAACCCGCACATCTTTGGACTGTGGGAGGAAACCGGAGCACCCGGAGGAAACCCACGCAGACACGAGGAGAATGTGCAAACTCCACACAGACAGTGACCCGAGGCTGGAATTGAACCTGGGTCCCTGGCGCTGTGAGGCAGCAGTGCTAACCACTGTGCAGTAGATAAAGAAAAACTATTTCTTCTGGTGAGGCTGTCCAGACCCAGGGAAATATCTTTAAAATTTGAGTTGGGTAGTTATGGGGTGATGTCAGGAAGCACTTCTTCACAAAAAGGGTAGGAGAAAATTGGATTATTACCCAATGAACAACTATTGAGGCAAGGTCAATTGAAAATGTCCAAACTGAGAGTGATAGATTTTTTATAGTTGAGGCTATTAGGGCTTCCAGTGAAAGAAATTCATGTTTCCTCTCACTATAGGCAATGTTCAAAGCAATCTGCCAACATATATATATAATAACTGTATCTCTGTAAATATGTGTGAAAAGTGTCGTTTGAAGCTTTGTGTTCTCATTTGCAACCTGTTTCTGCTCTTGGGGGTCCATTATTGTTCCATTTGAATGGTCAGTCCATTGGCTTTAGCATTTTTCAGATTAGTTCCAGCTGTGCGACATTTGCCTGTTACAGCTGTGATATCAGATGGCAGATGGTACATAAAGATTGGTTCAGGAATTAGAGAGCTGGATTGTGTGGAACACACATTTTTAGTTCAATTCCCATGTTAATAGTCATATATTATGTGCAATAAGTTTACCTTGTGCATTCCTTATTGTGTAGCCACCTAATCTGCTGGTTGACAGTCAAACGTCTACTTTTATGTAACTATCATATCAGCTTCATGTTCCCTTTGGCACGATCATCAAAACAAGATAGATATTTAGCTTGTTATGCATTAGGGCATCAGTGAGCTGCAAATCTTAACATTATTTTATGCAGGGTCAGGTCATTGGCAATCTGTTCTGTCAGGAAGACTTGAAACATCAAAATGATGGTTATGCATGGGCTGTAGATCACATTCCTTGTATACAATTACCAAGCTCTAACTATTCTTGTATTTAATTTGATTTATTATTGTCACATGCAATAAGGATACAATGAAATGTATTGTTTCTTTGCGTGCTGCATAGACGACACATATCGTTCATAGAGTACATAGGGGAGAAGGAAAGGAGAGGGTGCAGAATATAGTGTTACAGTCACAGCTATAGTGTAGAGAAAGATCAGCTTAACATATGGGAGGTCCATTCAAAAGTCTGACGGCAGCAGGGAAGAAGTTGTTCTTGAGTCGGTTGGTACATGTTCTTCGACTTTTGTATCTTTTTCCCGACCGAAGAAGGTGGAAGAGAGTATATCCAGGGTGCGTGGGGTCCTTTATTATGCTGGCTGTACTGTGCTACCCAGTTGCTTCTGACAGGCAGAAACAATCTGCAAAACCAATTTTTGAGGAATCTACACAGGTAGAGTTCCCGTTTACTTGACGTAAAAGTAGATACTTGTCTCATATTAAATGCAGGAAGCACCGCATCAACTAACTCAACTTCACTCGACATCACTTCTCAGCCCCATGATCTCTACCAGTGAAGACAATAATAAATCTCACAACACCACGTTAAAGTCCAACAGGTTTATTTGGAATCTCGAGCTTTTGGAGTGCTGCTCCTTCATCAGGAGTCGTTCGTTTATTTTTGAACAGTGTGCGTGGAGAGAGGTTTAATCACAGGTTAAAGAGGTGTGAATTGTCTCAAGCCAGGACAGTTAGTAGGATTTTGCAAACCCAGGCAGTATGGTGGGGGTTACAAGTAGTGTGACATGAACCCAAAATCCGGGTTGAGGCCGTCCTCATGCATGCGGAATTTGGCTATCGGTTTCTGCTCGGCAATTCTGCGTTGTTGTGTGTCTTGAAGGTCGCCTTGGAGAACGCCTCCCCTAAGATCGGAGGTTGAATGCCCTTGACTGCTGAAGTGCTCCCCAACAGGAAGGGAACAGTCCTGCCTGGTGATTGTTGTGCAGTGTCCGTTCATCTGTTGTCGTAGCGTCTGCATGGTCTCGCTGATGTACCACACCTCGGGACATCCTTTCCTGTAGTGTACGAGTTAGACAATGTTGGCTGAGTCGCATGAGTATGTACCGTGTATTACTCGCCTGACGAAGGAGCAGCGCTCCAAAAGCTCGTGATTCCAAATAAACCTGTTGGACTTTAACCTGGTGTTGTGAGACTTCTTACTGTGCCCACTCCAGTCCAACGCTGGCATCTCCACATCATTGAAGACAGTTTCAGCAATGTCATGTGAAGGCTACCACTCCATTTCTCCCTTCAAGTTGGGATGTCTTCACTGTGGCTCACAAAGGATAAAATAATCTGTAATTTTATTACAATCTTAATTTGCGATATGGTAAACAGTATCTCTTTGGTGCAAAGTAATCGAGAGGGATCCTGAGATCAGAGGAAAGAGGGTATTTAAAAGAGAGTGTCTGTTTTATCTCATTCTAAAACACAATTTGAAAAACACCAGTTGAAGCTTGAAACCAACTGATTATCTCTCGTTTACTTTGTTGGACAATTACAAAAGGCAAAGGCTAATTGATTAAGCTTCTATTTGAAAACACCTGTGAAATGAAGAAAAATGCAGAGCCAAAGAGTCTCTTTCCTCATTCTAATTTGATTTCTTAAATAAAACAAGTAAGATTAACTTTGAAACAATATTCCTATGAGAAGGTAGGGAGGCAGCATGGGAGGAAGGAAAGAGATTCACAATGAAGGGACCTCTTGCTACTTTTCACCTGTTCTTGGTGGGTAGCATGTGGAATTGGGGTTGTAGTGATGTGAAAGGAAAGTTAAATATGTGTTGAGTGATAACACATCAAAAGGTAGGGGAGACCACAGGGGTTGGGGGGAAAAAGGATGGGTAGCGATGGAATAAACTGCCGGTTCCAAGTGGAGAGGATCTCCAAGAAGATCGCGCATATCGACACAGACATCAAGTTTCTACAAAGATGCAAGAAAGCAACGGCATCTCCACATCATAGCGATGGAATATCAGGGATAGGAAATGTAATGGATGTGATAGGTGCAGGCAAGCACAGGTAAGTGAGGGAGGGGGTGGAAAGGGAATCACTGAGGGACGCATATTCCCATGAGCCACCCTCCCAAATGCTGTCTGCAGCTGGTGGTAGCTCTTTCCCCTACCAAGGTACTCAATGTCACCAACCACCCACCATTCAAAAGGAACGCAGAGAAAGAAAAGAACAAGGCTTGAGAAACAAGGGAAAGATCAGAAGAACTAGAATATCAGAAAGAAGCAAAAGAGGAGACAGATATAACAGCATAGAGACAGCAGAGCCTGGTGAGAGAGAAACCATATTCTTTCCTTAAATTACCATTTACAATTGACGAAGATACATAATTTATTAAACAGCAGTGAATTTAATGTACTGACGCGCCTGTACACAAGTGTCTACTCAATAGGCTGAAATTGTGGAACTGTGAGGCAGGGGAGGAGAATCAAGGGATTATATACTGATTGGTACAGAACTGTTGAGCGAAGCTAAATAAAAGTGACAAATTTGGAGAGAGTGAATCAAAACAGAATAGGATCGCTCAAATAGGAGAAATTGCACTAAAGACAAGCAAACCTGTTGGGTTATAAATAGCAGAACTGACATTGGATTTAAAATATATGAATTCAGCAGTGTGTACAAGAGCACACTACATGACTGTAATCTAGTTGAGGGACTTAGTACCATTGTCTTCTGAGAGAGTGAAGCTCAAGTGATTGTTTTATCACAGAGCCCCCGAGATTCCTTCGATTGCATCCAGATCTCCCTGTCTGACGTGCTTTTTGAGTGCACAGATTATTTTTTTCTTTAAAAGACTGAGAGATCAGGCGCTGCATTATACAAACCTAATTAAAAAGGACAGGCAGCAGCTAAAAGTAATCCGGAGGAAAATAGTGAGGGCAGCACGGTGGCACAGTGGTTAGCACTGCTGCCTCTCAGAGCCAGGGACCCGGGTTCGATTTATGGCTTGGGTCACTGTCTGTGCGAAGTCTGCACATTCTCACAGTGTCTGAGTGGGTTTCTTCCGGGTGCTGTGGTTTCCTCCCATAGTTTGAAAGATGTGCTGGTTAGGTGCATTGGCCATGCTAAATTCTCCCTCTGTGTACCCAAACAGGCACCGGAGTGTGACGACTAAGGGATTTTCACTCATTGCAGTGTTAATGTAAACCTACTTGTGATACTAATAAATAATCATTATTTTGGATTTTTTTTTGAAACAATAAGAATTATGCTTCCACCTCAGTCTGGACTCTGCAAATCCAGAAGCACTTTACGATCAATGGACTCGCAACCTGTCTGCTCTATTGCGCCGGTTGGGCATGCCTGACCACTTTTCATTTTGCCCACCACAAATACATGACAAGATCTCCAAAGGCGTGGACTCACAAGCGTCAGTGTGCCTCCTCCAAAGCTAGCTGCTTGTGAGCAATTTTTATGAGACGCCGCGTTTTAGTTTGCCAATGAGCCAGTTGATCGAAAATTGCAATACTATGCAAAAGGTAAATGAAGTGCTGGACTCAAGTGCACAATTCCGTGACAAATTTCCACACGCATGGTGACAGGCTAAATTGTTCCAGGAAATGGAGGATCAGATGTATTGCCTGTGCTAAATGCTGCTCTCCATTCTAATTCCGCAGAAGATAGGTCTCTTTCCTTGGCAGTGAAACTCATGTATAATTTATAACTTGTGTGCCTCTGGCTGTCTCCGTCACCACAATAGTAAGCACTGCTTTGACTGAAACATTGTTTTGATTCAATTATGTCCTCTGTCTAGCCTGCTGCGAATCAACGGCAAGTTGATAGTGGAACCGCTTGCTTCCTTTGCTAGCCAGTGGTAGACAGACTGACTGTCTTCCTTCCACGCAATTAGCCAGCAATTAATAGAATTATCTCAATGACATCTTTGCATTAAACATAGTTTCCTTGCTGGCCTGTACCCTGTCTATTGTGCTGTCCACAAAGAATGCTTGTGATGTGAAGTTCCATGTCTTCAACTGGATGCATTGTTTTTTCACTTGTTTGAACCTGCAGAGTTGGATTTCTCAACCTGGAATGTGCCTGGGGGATATGGGAGCTTTGACTTTTATTTTATGTCAGATATCTTTATTCTCTCAAAGTGAGGTTAGTTTTACTCTGGCATCTTCTTTTCTGTCATTTGTTGCATTTCACTGACACCAAGAAATAATAAGTTGGAGTTATATTTATCGAGTAATGAGTTTTAGATCCAAGCGGTCTGAATCTTATGGAAGAACCTACCTCATGATTGAATGTGACGTTTTTAGTGACAGCGCATTATCCACGATATTGAGGACAATAAATGCAACAGAAACCATCTCTCTGCTTTCCGATTTTTGAGATCATAGATTCATGGAATCGTACAGTGCGGGAGAGGCCCTTCGGCCCATTGAGTCTGCACCGACACGCGAAACACCTGAATTCCCACCGAATCCCATTTGCCAGCACTTGGCCCATCGCCTTGAATGTTATGACCTTCAGTTTGGGTAAGGGTGGACTACTTCCAAGGCCGTTGAAGTAGGGCAAGGTATTCATTCACAAGGGCTTACCTTTCCTTCTTATAATTCAGAGTTTCTGATTGTTTTATTGTTCAAATAAAGAAAAGTGGGGTAACAGAGAAGATAAAGGGATACATAAGATGTGAACCTTTTCATTGAGGGGGTAAGACTAAATGCTGCCTGATTTGTGTCCGTGGCAAAACTCCAAGAGACTTGCACTACCTGTGCAAGTTCTTTGAATATGCTCACAGGTCAAGGACAGATTCTTACAATGGGACAATTCTGAGGCAGAATGAAAGAAATCATAGAATCCCGACAGTGCAGAAAGGAGGTCATTTAGCCCATCGTGCCTGCACCGACAACAATCCCACCCAGGCCCGATCTCCATAACCCCACTTATTTACCCTGCTAATCCCCCTAACACTAAGGGGCAATTTAGCATGGCCAATCAATCTAACCCACACATCTTTGGAGTGTGGGAGGAAACCGGAGCACCCGGAGGGAACCGTTGCAGACACTGGGAGATTCCAGACTGACAATCACCTGAGGCTGGAATTGAACCCGGGCACCTGGCACTGTAAGGCAGCAGTGCTAACCACTGTGTCACCCCGTATTCATTCACAAGGGCTTACCTTTCCATTTTATAATTCAGAGATTCTGATTGTTTTACAATTGAAATAAAATTGGGGTAACGGAGAAGATAAAGGGAAACATAAGGCATGAAACTTTTCATTGACGGATTAAGTCTAAAAGCCATGGAGAAACTCCGAGAGAGTTGCACGATCTGCGCAAATTCTTTGAATGTGCTCACAAGTTCTGGACAGATTCTTACAATGGGACAATTCTGAAGCAGGATGAAAGAAATTTGAATACATAACCATCATTGGCACCAGCCCTGTTGCGTAGCAAGCTGGAAGACATTCAATTGGTTGTATCAAATGATGAAAGGTTAGTGTTGGTGTTACTCGTGGTAAATGGTTGTGATGGAAGAATCACTTCACACTGGCCCCATGGGGTGGCACAGTGTTTAGCACTGCTGCTTCACAGCGCCAGGGACCTGGCTTCAATTCCCGGCTTGGGCCACTGTCCGTGTGGAGGTTGCACATTCTGCCCGTGTCTGCATGGGTTTCTTCCGGGTGCTCCGGTTTCCTCCCATTCTGAAAGATGTGCTGGTTAGGTGCATTGCCCCGAACAGGTGCCGGACTATGGCGACTAAGGGAATTTCACAGTAACTTCATTGCAGTGTTAATGTAAGCCTTACTTGTGACTAATAAATAAATAAACTTTAGGTTCAAGCTGTTTTATTGTAAACCTCTACTTCAGAGCTGCCGACCTACAAGGAACTCAAGCAACAAAGTGTTGCAGCTGTTTCTATTTATAACATAGTCAATGTTCATAGAATCCTACAGTGCAGAAGGAGGCTGTTCAACTCATTGAGTCTGCACCGATCACCATCCCACCCAGGCCTTATCCCCATAACCCCATGCATTTACCCTAGCTAGTCCCCCTAACACTAAGGGCAATTTAGCATGGCCAATCCACCTAACCAACGTATCTTTGGACTGTGGGAGGAAACCGGAGCACCCGGAGGAAACCCACGCAAACATGGGGAGAATGTACAAAGTCTGCACAGACAGTGACCTGAGCCAGGAATGGAACCCAGGACCCTGATGCTGTGAGGTAGTAGTGCTAACCACTGTGCCGTCGTGCTGCCCCAATGTTACAAGTTTTACTGACAGTTCTCATAAGGAGGTGATTGCCACTCTCTGATTAGTAGTCCATTGACAGTGAGAAGGTCAGAATTACTCTTTGACCGTAGAGTTGGACTAGATTTATGAGCACTATGGCCTGGACTTTCATCCTTGATTGTGAAAGTTCAGGCCATAGTGCTCATCCATGCTTGATTGTGAATTGGGCCATTTCCCAATGTCCCAATTCTACTTCTTGCCCAACAGTGTCTGCATGCACTATTTTCATGGTGGGGTGGCAGGGACAAGCTGTAATTGCGGCCATTACCTCTGTAAGCAGGCCTGGAATGGAGGCAGTTGGATACCAAAGTCAGCAGTTTACAAGCACCCCCCTCAATTCACTGGAGCAGCATCTCAGTTCTGGAAATGACTGTTAGGCACCCTAACCATCATCTCTCTTCCCTCACTCCTTACCTCCCTTCCCCCATGTCCATACTCCCAGATCTCTTCATATTCTACCATGCCCATTCACTATGAACAGAACCTGTAATAACATTGGGAAGTCTTGAAAGATGCTGATGAACCAATCAAAGTAAACAAACAACTGTTAAAAACCTTTTCAAAAACATCAACCCTTTAAACTACTCATAAACGTGTCAATCAAAACAAATCTCACAATCCCCTTGATAGCTATATCAATAACCCCTGCTGAGCTAATTCCATTTGTTAGATTTGAAGCACAGATAATCACTGATAATAGGATTCCAAAGCACATGCCTCTGGAGCTGAATATAATAAAACATCTTGAAGCGGTGGAAACAGATAGCCATCCGCTCCATTGTTTCAAGGGGCTGAGCAGATGATTGCAGTGTCCAACAAAGATTAAATCACAGGGAAAACCACACATTAAAATCTTAATCTCAGTACTGTTGAATGCAGAAGAGTACTTTATCTGCTGGAACGTCTGAACATTTTTATAATGCTAAACAATTTAATGGTCACTTAGCTTTTAAGAATAAAGCCTTATCATTAACCATTGTATAAAAACATAAGTAAGTTAAGTTTATTTATTATTCACAAGTAAGGCTTACACTAACACTGCAATGAAGTTACTATGAAATTCCCCTAGTCGCCACACTCTGGCATCTGTTCGGGTCAATGCACCTAACCAGCACATCTTTCAGACTATCTAACACTGTTACATAATGACATGCTTGTGAAGTTGTCAACAGCTTTGAACCTACCTGCCACAAACTTCCTAACTCATGATTCTTCTTCATAGAAATCATAGAAACGCTACAGTGCAGAAGGAGGCCTTTTGGCCCATCAAGTCTGCAACAATGACAGAACATCTTACCCAGACCCTATCCCCATAACCCCACATATTTACCCCGAACACACACATCCTCGGACACTAGGGGGCAATTTAACACGGCCAATGCACCTAACCTGCACATCTTTGGACAGTGGGAGGAAATCGGAGCACCTGGAGGAAACCCATGCAGACACAGGCAGAATACACAAACTCAACACTGTCACCCTTGTGGTACCGTGAACCGTCTCTCTAAACTAATTAGGTTGAACTCCGTTGCAATAGCTGAAATGAACATCCCCGCAATGGAGTGGACAAGGGTGGGATTTCAGTGTGCAGGCTCATTACCTGCACCATTAGCCCAGGACCATCAAAACCCCATATGATGGGAATGGGGTGGGGAGGCTGGAAGAAGTGGGTAGGATTCCTGATATTGGCCCTGCTTGCCATTGTTAAATCTATCCACCTCCATTCTGACACAAATAAAGACACGAAAATCCAACTCTATGATGTGGCCTCTTATGCAGCAATAATATGTAACTCTTCCATTGAAGTTCAGATATGTCATGAAGTAAAACCACCCCCACAGTAATGCAGCCTGGAAGATTGAACGAGATGTAATCATTTGAGTGTCGACCTATGGGTTCTCAGTCCACCGACTATGAGGAGAAACAAGAACGCATTGCTTCATTTTCCAGCATTATCTGTTTCTCAATACTATTCCACCACTTGCTAAAACAAAAGTCCAAACAATATTCTGCACTGGAAAGGTTGAATGACTTGTAATGCTTCAAAGATTATTGAGAGAGATACAGATTGAAGTGCATTATGATCTCCTTTGGGACCAAGTAACTTTTATCATAAAAAAGAAAAGATTGAAATCCCAGTTATTTACTGAAAGAATTAAGTCTCAAGATTCCATGTTTTTGCTGAACAATTTTTTTTCTATCGAAGATCAAATGAAAGAAACACTGTTCGGTAACCAGGTATACTCTAAAACCTAGAAACGGCATAAATTAAATGTGAATTACACATTAAGTGACAGATATAACTAAGACAGATCTTATGAATTGGCTTGGTAGTCCACTCAACACACACAAGCTTTGTTTTAAAAGTTTATTACTGTCACAAGTAGGTTTACACTAACACCGTAATGAAGTTACTGTGAAAATCCACTATTTGCCACACTCTGGCACCTGTTCAGGTACTCTGAGGGAGAATTTAGCATGGCCAATGCACCTAACCAGCATGTCTTTCAGACTGAGAGAGGAAACAGGAGCACCCGGAGGAAACCCACACAGATACAGGGAGAACGTGCAGACTTCGCACAGACTGTGACCCAAGCCAGTAATCAAACCCATGCCCCTGGCGCCTTGAGGCAGCAGTGCTGACCACTGTGCCACCGTGCTACCGCTTGAAACCATGGATTCCATCTCAAGTGATTGTAAACAAGAGCTGCGCTGCTGTCTAATCTCAGCTGAGGGTTGTCATAAGAACTAGTATAGCACGTGGTATAGTGAGCACGCATGAATATTCTCAAGTTTTGCTGAACTATTTTGATGAACCATAAATAATGAAGCAGGACTTTTCTTGAAAATAACATTAAACACCCAGACTTCAAAGAAACCAAAGGATTAAGTAAAGCAGGATAATCAAGTATCCTTCCAGTAGCTATGCATAATGTAGGTATTTGCCCGTGACAATCAGACTGTGACAAAGCGCTTTAAAACAAATGAAGCACTTTTGAAGTTTAGTCACTGTTGCCACATAGAAATGCAGCAGCCAATGTGAATGTGAACTTGCTTCAATTCAATAAATAAACCATTAAAACTATCCAATTCAATTTTCCCTCAGGAGATTAAATATATACGGTCAAGCCAGCGATGGAGTCGCTTTCATCTAGTCTATTGAAGGAACAAATTGATAGTGGAATGGACTTTTTTCCTGTCCTGTTCTCTGCTATAATTTCTTTACAATATCGCATACTGAGGATGCTGGAAACCTGTAATTCAAGGCAGAAAATGCTAAAAACACTCAGCAGTCTGGCGGGTGTGTGTGGAGAGTCTTGAACATTTCAGGTCTGAGTGCTGATGAACAGGCAATGATCTGAAATGTCTCCACAGATGCTGTAAGAAGTCTAACAACACCAGGTTAAAGTCCAACAGGTTTATTTGGGAGCAAAAGCCATTCGCCTACCAAATAAACCTGTTGGACTTTAACCTGGAGTTGTTAGACTTCTTACTGTGTTTACCCCAGTCCAACGCCGGCATCTCCACATCATGTCCACAGATGCTGCCAGACCTGTAGAGGATTTCCAGCATTTCTTTTCTTTTTATTCTATCTTGACTCATGCAGAAGTTGTCCTTCTGTAAAAGTCAACCCAGTGACATTCAAATAAAATAAATATAGTTTTCCATATTCCTTGCAAAAATTGGACCCTGTTTTTTTTTTCAGAGATCAAACTGTGTTGCAATGATTACTTACTTATTGGTAATTACTATGGTTAATTCATTTAAAGAAACTTTAAATCTTCCCTCCTCCAATTCTGGTGACCATTTCCCAGCTGATTGATAAGAGTGATTTGAGGACCACCTGATCGATCATGATGCTTTTTAAAAAGAAGAACAAGTACACAACTGGAGAACAAAGTGGCAGAATGTGTTAATAAGCATTTGCAAATGTTATAGCTATAGATATCCCCTTAGTTATAGTATGCTCTATGGCACTATCTGACTCTAAACCCACAGAGATGAACGGTAGTGTGGTCTTACCAAAAAAGTTCGAAGTGCTGAACAAACATGAAAATGGGAGAGAATTACACCTATTTTGTGGGCGAGCTCCCACACACAATCATACAAGCAGTTAGAAAGAAAATGAGGCAAAGTGCGATTCTCGCCAGCAGGGGGAATGGGTGGAGCCTATTTAAGCTGGGAAGCCTACTGCTGAGCTATGGGGGCGCCATTGTGCAGGTGCCGTGATCTCCAGCGGCCGATCACATCACGAGAGCTGAGAAACTGGGGCGCCAGCCCAATTTTCCACCTCTCGTCCAACGTAACTGGCTCGCCATGCCAAATGACCGGTGTGACGAGCTGGTAAGGTTGCCCCTGGTATTTTAGTATTTAAGGCCAGTGCCAGGTGGTGCACAAGATTCCTGAAAAGGCACGACTTAATATTCTACCAGGAAACAAAACCTTCATGGTGTCTTCCACCTTGTTGCCAAATTCTCCAGCAACGGAAGACTTAATTTTGATTGACCTGCATTGGAGATATGAATGAAACACCAGATAGCTGAAACATGCTGACAAGCAGACCAGTATGAAGGTTGGTTCAAAACACAAGCCTTGTAAAGGTGACTGGCATGAGAAGATGTGGTTCACAATGGCTCGCTCTTGTATGGTGAATGGTAAATTAAAGGTCAAAGCTGAAGATGACATTCAAGCACAAAGCTCTCCCCAGAAAGAAATTTCAGAAAGGTGCTGTCATCCATGTTCACCAGAAAGGCCGGAT
The DNA here is from genome assembly GCF_964213995.1 of Mustelus asterias. NCBI lineage: Eukaryota > Metazoa > Chordata > Chondrichthyes > Carcharhiniformes > Triakidae > Mustelus > Mustelus asterias. The sequence goes on along the minus strand of NC_135813.1, from coordinate 33,931,832 downwards.
GGATGAAGACGGATGCAAGAATGTGTCAACTAAATGTGGAATTTGAGACCGGGAGGACTATACAAAAAACGTTTGTTCAACTGGAAAACGTTAATTTGTTGTTGTTGGGTTGCCTCAGGAGACATTGGGTGGCAAGAGGTGCATTTGGAGACAAAAGCCTTTCCTTCAAAATACTTCTATTTGCATAACTAATATATAATATACAAGATTATAGAACATCGAGACATAGCTACAGCACTTTTCTTAGACTTTTCTCCCTCATCCATCTTTGAGGGACATTGCTATGTCATAGTTCTTGAGGCACGTGCTCAACAATTATTAGAGTAGTGTTAGAGTTAATACTTGACTCTATAACTCTTCCCCAATTCCGTACACATTAGCACCAACTCTCCACACATTATCACCGAGACATTCTCCGACATCTCCCTGCAAAATCTTTGTTTTCAAAGCGACAGTCTCTTGCTGGTTTCTCCAATCTTCCTGAATGTTTGCAGAGTTCTTTTTGAGGTTGTTGTGGATTTGTTCACTCCGACTCTTTCCCCAAGAATTGTAACTCTTTGCTTCCCTCATTAGTGTTGGTGTAGGCAAGGCACTCTCCTGAGGATCAGAGTGTGCAGTCCATTGAGCTGATGGTTTCCTCTTTATGGCAACCAAGACACTCCCCTTTCTTCGGATGATACCTGTGTCTGTTTAGGCCAGGTATGATCTTGGTTGTTGTAGCTTTTCTATCACAGAATCTTCTTGCTGCTGGTCCCTAATTCTCCTCTTTTAAGAGTGGGAATGTTGGGAACCCTATGTAATTGGAGAAAGTGCCAGCTTGACCTGCAGTATCACTTTCTTCTCATTGTCTGGCACGACCATCGTCTTTTACAGTGTTGTTGGATAGCAGTGCTTGGGGAAGAAAAGGAAGTTGGGTTCTTAGTCTGCGGCCCAGCCAAACCTCACATGGTATAGAGTGGTTTAGAGCAATAATTGAACAGGGCTAGCTCAAAGTCTTCATTTTTCCCAGTCGGCTTTTTATAATATCACTTGCTCAGCCTCTCTAATGGATATTTTGGTGAACCTGTGACGTGGACAAATCCAACTGATGCTGCAAACAATGAGAAACACTCATTGTGGCCCAGTGTCAGAGATCATGCAGGTTCAGTTGGCCGTTAGGGAGGCAAATTCAATGTTAGCATTCATTTCTAGAGGGCTAGAATACAAGAGCAGGGACGTACTGCTGAGGCTGTATAAGGCTCTGGTCAGACCCCATTTGGAATATTGTGAACAGTTTTGGGCCCCATTCCTATGGAAGGATGTGCTGGCCTTGGAGGGGGTCCAGAGGAGGTTCACAAGAATGATCCCAGGAATGAAGGATTTGTCATATGAGGAACGGTTGAGGAATCTGGGCCTATAGTCGATGGAGTTTAGAAGGATGAGGGGGGATCTAATTGAAACTTACAGAATACTGAGAGCCGAGACAGAGTGGATGTGGAGAGGGTGTTTCCACTAGTGGGAGAGACTCGAGCTCATGGGCACAATCTCAGAGTGAAGGAAAGCTCCTTTAAAACTGAGATGAGGAGGAATTTCTTCAGCCAGAGTGTGGTGAATCTGTGGAACTCATTGCCAAAGAGGGCTGTGAAGGTCAGGTCATTGAGTGATTTTAAGGTGGAAAATGATAGATTCTTGATCAATAACGGGATCAAGGGTTACAGGGAGACTGGAGGAAAATGGGAATGAGAGTCATATCAGCCATGATTGAATGGCAGAGCAGACTCGATGGGCTGAATGGCCTAATTCTGCTCCTATACCTTATGGTCTTCTGGTCTCAACTGGCAGCTGGTTAGGAAGGTTGTCCCTGGTTCTTCCATTGAGTTTGAGACAGGAAGGCACGGGGTCCATACCCACCATCTTCCTATCTAATTAAATACCCACCTGCCACCAACTCTGCCACTGAGGAGTTCATTAAATTCCATCCCTTGTGTCTGATTTAGTTGACAGTAGATTTTAGTTTACAGCGCCTGATGTAAATGTTGTTCCTTTTTATCTGCCGAGAAGACATTTTGAGCTATTAAAATTTACAGTATGCAATTGCTGTATTTACTTATCCATTTAATGCTTCATAAGAATGTTTGACAGCTAATAACCTAAGCCACGAGCAAATGAAGGGTTTACTTTACTGCCTGATGAAGTTGATGAAAATCATGAAGGAACGTGATATAATCCAGAAGCTGAACCGTGGTGAATAAAACCTTGCTTCAAGTTCCCTCAATAATGGGGAGAGAAAAAAATCACACTTCAGACCATAGGGAATGAGGTCTTGCACCTGGGTGTGGTCTGAGTCTAAAATACATATTTATAGTCAAAGCCCAAAAATGGAACCCTAATTAAAGATTTGGAGCCGAAACATTGGACAAGTTTCTCCGGCCTCCCCTCAATGTTTGTTTTGGTGGCGGGAAGTGGTATGCAGTGCGCTGGTGGTGGGATTCTCTGGTCCCGCCACTGTCAATGGGAACTGCCATTAAAACCACCCCACACCTCTGGGAAACCTGCAGCAGGGAGTGCAACGCTGGCAGGTCTCCAGCCATTAATTTGTAAAACTGTTTGTAACTTACGGAGGTTTTGAAAACCTTGCTTCAACATTGGCAGAGGCATGGAAATTCTACAAGCGTGATTTGATGCTGGAGGGCGACATACTGGTGGAAGGGCACGGAACAGTGGTTAGCACTGCTACCTCACAGCGCCAGTCCAAAGATGTGCAGGTGAGGTTGATTGGCCATGTTCAATTGTCCCTTAGTGTCAGGGAGATTAGCAGGGTAAATACATGGGGTTACAGGAATAGGACCTGGGTGGAGGCTCGATGGGCTGAATGGCCTCCTTCTGCACCAGTAACTGTGAGGACTGTAGTCAAAGCTCCTTCATTGAAAATGATATATCAGTGTATTGAATAACCACTACATTTTTGGCTGCTGGCCCTTCCATTTTTGCATGGACTGAGATTAAAGTGTTGATTCAGCAAAGTTGAAGTTTTAGCCTGTGTTTGCTGTTGAAAGTATTAGATTTAAAGAAAAAGTTCCTTGTGAAATACTTGTGTTTTGTTTCAAGAAGTCTGTGGCTTATTTGATCAGATGGATTAGTCGGCTGTTATATGCACAAGACTTTTCTTTAAATCAGAAGTTTATAACAATTGTTTTTGTCACAGAATTTGGGGTCCAGTTATTTGTCATCCGGACGTATCTTTAATTGAGTTAGTTCAGTAAAAAATTTGCAAGCAACCAGATTTAATCATAAATATTTTGTATTTTACTAATTGGTTCTACTTTAATTTTTCTTTAGTTGTCAGCTTTGGTTCAGTTGGTATTTTTGCATCTTAGTCAGAGATGTGATGTATGTGTATATATGTTATGTTGGGTTTGTGGTGCGGATTGCCCCTTTAAGAGTATAGGTCAGATGACCCCTGAGCTATTAGCTCCGCCCAGTGTGGGACCCTGTTGGGCAATCTTAGACCTGGCTGTGAATGAGTGCTCACGTTCAGTAAGCAGCTCCCAGTTTTGAAATGTTCAAGCCTATCTCGTGATTCTTTATGTCCCTTAGTCCACAGGGGATACATAATGAGAAGGTGATGGATTCATGGTGAATCCAGATGATGCATTTCAGGACTTGAGCAGGTAATCTAGGCAGATGCTTCAGTGCAGTACTGAGGGAGTACCATATTGTTGCAGGTGCCACCTTTTGAAAGAAAAGTTAAACCAAGGCCCTATTTGCCCCCCTGGATGAAAATAAAGTGCCCCATGACCAATACGAACATAAGAAATAGAGGCAGGAATGGGCAACATGGCCTTTTCATAGAATCCCTACAGTGCAGAAGGAGGCCATTCGGCCCATAGAGTCTGCACTGACCACAATCCCACCAAGACCCCATCCCTATAACCCCATGTATTTACCCCAGCTAGGCCCCTTGACACTAAGGGCAATTTAGCATGGCCAATCCACCTAATCTGCACATCTTTGGAGAGTGAGAGGAAACCGGAGTACCCGGAGGAACCCCACGCAGACACAGGGAGAATAGAGTCATAGAGGTTTACAGCATGGAAACGGGTCCTTCAGCCCAACTTGTCCATTCCGCCCTTTTTTTAAAATCTAGTTTTTAAGCTAGTCCCAATTGCCTGCATTTGGCCCATATCCCTCTATACCTATCTTACCCATGTAACTGTCTAAACGCTTTTTAAAAGACAAAATTGTACCCGCTTTTACTACTACCTCTGGCAGCTTGTTCCAGACACTCGCCACCCGCTTTGTGAGAAAATTGCCCCTCTGGACCCTTTTGTATCTCTCCCCTCTCATCTTAAACCTATGCCTTCTGGTTTTAGACTCCCCTACCTTTGGGAAAAGATATTGACTATCACGCCAATCTATGCCCCTTATTGTTTTATAGACCTCTATAAGATCAGCCCTCAGCCTTCTACACTCCAGAGAAAAAAGTCCCAGTCTATTCAGCCTCTCCTTATAACTCAAACCTGTGCAAACTCCACACAGACAGTGACCCAAGGCTGAAATTGAACACGGTCCCTGGTGTTGTGAGACAGCAGTGCTGACCACTGTGCCACTGTGCTGCCCCATGAGAATGCAGCGCCATTCAATACGACCATGGCTGACCTTTGGCTTCAACTCCATTTTCCTGCCCTTTGCCCAAATCCCTTAATTCCATGAGAGACCAAAGATCTGTCAAACCAAGCCTTAAATATATTCAACGATGTACCATCCACAACTCCTTGGGCTAGAGAATTTCAAAGGTTGGGCAAGAGAATTTCAAAGGTTCACAATACTTTGAGTGAAGTTTTTTTCTCCTTATCTCAGTTTTAAATAACCAACCCTTTATCCTGAGATGAAGGGGGGAGGGCGATCTTACCAGAATTTGGTGTATTTCTCTCCCGACAAACAGGTTGGTTTTCTCTCCAGACCTTGTGACACTTCATTTTTAAAAAAAACAACTGTTTTATGCTATCATGTAAAGATCAGCTGCACAGAGATAAAGCATCATGTTTAAAGGGTGCTCCGATCAGATCAAAAAGTTACCCCCCCCCCGCCCCCAAACCATAGAGGTCTCAGGGGCCCACCCTCCCTCACATGATCAGACCCGGCAACCCTCCGCCCGCCACCCCCTCAAACAGTCAACGTCAGCAGCCCCCCCCCCCATCAATTAATGCCAGCACTCCCCCACCCAAAGAGCCATCGCTGGAATTCCCAGCTCCCACATACCATTCCTCTCCTTCCACCACAAATAAATGAATCCACCCCTCCCCCCCATGCGGCTCCCCATTGGAGCCTGCCCTTGGAACTGCCTCCTGACACAGAACCTGTGCCTGAGGAGTGCCAGTGGTCATTGCCAGGGTACTGCCTGGTCATGTCGTTCTTCCCCAGGGGCTATACTCATCTTTATGCCACCAGAGGGATCCCCATGACAGGTTCACCTTTGGACGATTCTACTGGGAAGCTTTTTATCAAAACAAATTTTATTTAACAACTCAGTCTAACTAAAACAAATGAAGAATGCCTTAATCACCTTTGGGTGAGCCTGTTGTAAACATGGCGGTGAGGTTTGAAGATATGCCTCGGGCTCAGTGTGTGGCGAGGATGATGGTTAATAACATGGTAATACATTGAAATGTATTAAAATTACATCACGAGTGATGGCAGGTGAAAACCGGATATCACAATGATCACATCAGATCAGTAATGATCTCATTGAATGGCAGAGAAGACTCTGCTCCTATGTCTTTGTGTAATTATTTCTTGCGTCTAACATATCAAGCTCTATTTTACTCTTATAAATTCCTGAGAATATAAGCCCAATGTACTCAGCCTTGTTAGGGTACGGATCAGAAACCCCAAGATATATTATGAAATTAGACTGGACTCCAAACATTTACTACTTTTGGCATTAATGTGAGGATATGATATTTCATTCCAGGCGTGATTCGACTGACAAACTGGGAAGCTTTTTATCAAAACATACTTGATTTAACAACTCAATTTAACAATAACAAATGAATTAGCTTAACATTTATCATTTGAATAATGCTGAATCACCACAAGATGCAATTCTTCACTGCTAACCTATCCCTATGAGTTCCAATTCAAGTAATATTCCTCTTACAGTCATAAAAATGTCTTCAAAATCAGTTAACAAACACAGGTTTACATGCTTATATTCAGGGTGCCAGTCCTAGATTACTCAGAGCACTTCTGGGAAGAGAGCGACAGAAAGACACCTCTTGCTTCTTTCTGGACCATTCAGGAACTGACTACTGCCTATTAACAATGTTTAGACAAATACACCATTAGCTGAAATGAATTTATAACAATGTACAAAACCTAGTCAATCACGCAAACCAGCATCCCATCTATTGATTTCCCACTGCCTCGGAAGCGCAGCCAACATAATCAAGGACCTCACGTACCTGGACATACTCCCATCCATCTTCTACCATCGGAGAAAAAGATACGAAAGTCTGAGGTCACATACCAACTGACTCAAGAACAGCTTCTTCCTTGCTGCCACCAGACTTTTGAATGAACTTGTATTAAGTTGACCTTTCTGTACACCCTAGCTGTGACTGTAACATAACATTCTTCACCCTTTCCTTTTCTATGAACAATGTCTGGATAGTGCACAAGAAACAATACTTTACACTGTATACCAATACATGTGACAATAACAAATCAAATCAAAAGATGTCCAGGTTAGGTGGATTGGTCATGGTAAATGTTTGTGGTTACAGGGAGAGGACCTGGGTAAGATACAAGTATGGTCTTGTACCTGGGATGAAACTCAAATCGAAGAGCAGGGATCACATGAATTGTAATTGCTCTTGTGTGGCAAAATAAGTTAACAACCTTACAACAACCTTCCGATATTTGATTCAGTTTTGCTTCCATGATGGTCACTTTATTCCTCACACTGGAATCCAGACTGTTACAATTTCCTCCGGCAATCTAGCAATTGTTCTTATAATTACGTGCCGCTGACAACAATTATTGATAGCGATCACTGCATGTCTTTCAACATTGTGCAGTTGTCAGTACAAGTAATGGTTTCACCTGCACAGTCAACTCACTCAAATGTAAGTGTCAAGTTTATTCTTGGTGCTCCCAGGAGTGCAGTGTGGTCTGCAAACAGTTGTTGACCTTGCTGAGAAAAATTGTCCAAAATTGTACAAGTAATGTAATTGCCCCTGGCTGTGCTGCACTCAGCAAAACAATACCATGTCTCCGATGGGGGTCACTATGCTGGAATGAATACTTTTGGTGCCTAGTTCCATCCACCTGGTTGATGCGTACATTCTGTCGGTTTCAGTGTATGCATTCTGTAATGTTCCAGAAGGGCTAATGTTAAAGTAGTGTTCATGTTAAAGTTGGGCTTCTCAAAGGTCGTGGCCCCAGAGACAAGATTTTGCGGTCCCGTTCTCCGAGACAGCAGTGCTGCCATAGGGCTCAGACTGAAGGCGAAATGGAGTGAGGTCCCTTCAAATCCGAGGATTTCTTTTCCCAATGATGAGTATGGCCTAATGGAACAATCACTGAAGTCAGACTGCTACTCCCAAAAAAAACGCCCCACTTTCACATCCTTCCCTCCCCTTTCTCTCATCCCTCCCTCCCCTCTCATCTCTCCTTCCCCTCTCTCACATCTCTCCCTCTCTGCCCTCACATCCCTCCCTCCCCTCTCTCACATCCCTCCCTCCCCTCACTCACATCCCTCCCTCCCCTCTCTCACATCCCTCCCTCCCTCCCCTGTCTCACATCTCTCCCTCCCCTCTCTCACACCTCGCCCTCCCCGCTCTCACATCCCTCCCTCCCCGCCCTCACATCCCTCCCTCCCCGCCCTCACATCCCTCCCTCCCCGCCCTCACATCCCTCCCTCCCCGCCCTCACATCCCTCCCTCCCCGCCCTCACATCTCTCCCACCCCCCCTCGCATCCCTCCCTCCCCCCCTCGCATCCCTCCCTCCCCCCTCGCATCCCTCCCTCCCCCCCTCGCATCCCTCCCTCCCCCCCTCGCATCCCTCCCTCCCCCCCTCGCATCCCTCCCTCCCCCCCTCGCATCCCTCCCTCCCCCCCTCGCATCCCTCCCTCCCCCCCTCGCATCCCTCCCTCCCCTCTCCCTCATCTCTCCCTCCCCGCCCTCGCATCTTGCCCTCCCCGCCCTCGCATCTCTCATTTCTCTCTCCCATTCCCTCATCTCTCTCTACTGCTCTCAGAGCTCCACTCCTGCCTTTACTGTAATTCTCAAGCCTCAAAATGGAATCAGAATGGGAAAAAGTTTGGGAAGTACATACTTTCCCTTTTGCTTCTCTCCATGAGAGAGGCACTTGCACAAAACTAAGGAATAACTTGGATCAGACGGTAAGGTGCTGGACATTTTTATTTCCCTTCCTTAATCTGCACATGGGTTATTTTCCTTGTAAAATACGGAGAATTCTTTTCACATGGCTACATTTCAAGAAGAGGATGCGTATAGTCCACAATCACCTTCCGTAATTATCCCTCAGTCAATATCAGTGAGCCAATATCTTCTGTGCTGTGCACAAATTGGTGTTATATTTCCGACATTACAATTGGGCCAGGGTCTGATGAATGGCAGATGGAGTTTAGTTTAGCTGTGAGATAATGCATTTTGGTAGATCAAATATGAGAGTGACTTTTCAGATATGACAGGGACTTTTAAGGGGCGTCTTGACAAATACATGAATAGGATGGGAATATAGGAATGTGGTCCCCGGAAGGGTGGGAGGCTTTAGTTCAATCGGGCAGCATGGTCGGTGCCGGCTTGGAGGGCCGAAGGGCCCATTCCTGTGCTGTAATTATCTTTGTTCTTTGTTCAAACCAGGGCAGGACCTACTCAGTTAATGGTAGGGCATTGGGGAAAGTTATAGAACAAAGAGATCTCAGGGTATAGCTTCATAGCTCCTTGAAAGTGGAGTCACAGCTGGACAGGGTGATGAAGAAGGAATTTGGCATGCTTGGTTTCATTGGTCAGAACATTGAATACAGGAGTTGGGACATCATGTTGAAGTTGTACAAGACATTGGTAAGGCCACACTTGGAATACTGTTGTGGTGAACCATCGTTGGTTACCACTGTGGAGTTATTCCAATGTTACTGTTGGGTTAGGGTGTTGCCACTGTGGGGGTTGTTATAATGTTGTTGGGTTAGGGTGTTTACCTGTGGTAGATGTTGTTATGGCACATCCCGGTCGGGCCCCGCCTCCTGGGGAGAGGTATAAGACCCTCTGCTCAGGCGGGACCCCTCCAGTCTGAATTGGTGTACTCGTGTTAGTTAGTTCCATTGTTTGCTAATAAAAGCCTTCAATAGCTGAAGCCTTGTACCTCGTGCTTGATTGTCGCGCATCAACTGTGTATGGTTCTGGTCACCCTATTGCAGAAAGAATATTATTAAACTAGAAAGAATGCAGAAAAGATTTACTCAGATGCTACCAGGACTTGATGGTTTGAGTTATAAGGAGAGGCTGGATAGACTGGGAAGCTTTTCCCTGGAGTGTAGAAGGCTTAGGGGTGATCTTATAGAGGTCTCTAAAATAATGAGGGGTATCGATAAGGTAGATAATTAACATATTTTCCCAAAGATAGGGGAGTCCAAAACTAGAGGGCATAGGTTTAAGAGGAGAGATACAAAAGGGTCCAGAGGGGCAATTTTTTCACTCAGAGGGTGGTGAGTGTCAGGAACAAGCTGCCAGCGGTAGTAGGAGAGGCGGGTACAATTTTGCCTTTTAAAAAGCATTTAGACAGTTCCATGGGTAAGATGGGTATAGAAGGATATGGGCCAGATGCGGGCAATTGGGACTAGCTTAGTGATTTAAAGAAAAAGGTAGGCAAGGACAAGTTGGGCTGAAGGGCCTGTTTCCATGCTGTAAACGTCTATGACTCTATGACAACTGTGACTGGACTTCAAAAGCACATTGTTGACTGTAAAGTGCTTTGGAATGTCCTGGTATTGTGGAAGGCTCTATTAAAGCAAGACTTACTTTTAAACTGATGAAATTGACTGAACCAATGCCCAGTGCCTCTGTTCAATTTGGGCCAGGAATTGTATGTCATTAAGAGACCCATGCGAAGGACCTTAGCCCAAATGTACAGCAGAAGTGAGATGAATAAGAGTCGGAAAGGCAGCAAGGTAAATCTGGAACTGGTGGTCAGGTGAGACGAAGCTGCTGTATTCTCTCTGTTCCTGTTTTCTATTGACTTTAAACTAATGTTGGACTGAATATACTTCAGCGACTCCATTCTTGTATTCAGTCGTGGATCATGAGTGTCGCTGGCTGGCCAGCATTTATTGTCCATCTCTAGTTGCCCCTTGAGAAAGTGGTGGTGAGCTGCCTTCTTGAATCACTGCAGTCCATGTGCTGTGGGTTGACCCACAATGCCGTTAGTCACTCCCGATAAGTTATCAGAAATAGATGGAGAAGCTGGAATGTTTGGTTAGGGATTATGTGTATCCGAAGCTCTCTTCACTCTAATTGGATTGAACACATTATCTGGGGACTGGGAATAGGTTCAGCGATTGTTAGCAATGTAGCTGTTGCTGACAATCAGTGTAATTATGGGGAGGCGATGGCCTTGTGGTATTATCGCTAGACTTTTAATTCAGAAATTCAGCTAATGTTCTGGGGACCCGGGTTCGAATCCCACCATGACAGATGGTGGAATTTGAATTCAATAAAAAAATATCTGGAATTAAAAATCTACCGATGACCATGAAACCATTGTCGATTGTTGGAAAAAACCCATCTGGATCACGAATGCCCTTTCGGGAAGGAAATCTGCCGTCCTTACCTGACCTGCATGTGACTCCAGAGCCACAGCAATGTGGTTGACTCTCAACTGCCCTCCAAGGGCAACTAGGGATGGGCACTAAATGCTGGCCAGCCAGCGACGCCTATGTCCCACATATGAATATATTTTAAAAATTTCACGTACTCGGTGTTTAATCTATAATCTCTCCAAGATGAAGTTGGCACTGGATTCCTGTTTTTGCACCTGTCTGAGAGTCATGAAGCAGCAGTGTTACAGTAAAGAAAGACGGGAACATTCATTGCTGACTCTTTACTCACAGCACACCTCATATGAATATAGTGTTCACTTAGCGAAACATGGGTTGGCAGTGATAAATGGGTCACTTGCAGATCTGTACCATGATCAAATTAATCATTGTATAGAAATGATATCAGCACAATGGCATCGAAGGCTCAGTTTGCCTTTTCTTTAGCTCAGTTAGATTTTTAATATTGTCTTGGTCATACAGCATTGGTAAATGTATAGATATCAAAAAAATATTCTATTCCAGGTCCCTTGAAGCTTTTCTAATATGTTGTTATATTTCCTTCAGCAGTGTCCCACGTGTACTTTGTTTTTTTTTGTTATGAATTGTAATATTCGTACCAAATGACAGGTCGTAAATCAGTGCTTCCAGATTTCTAGGACAAAGACCAGAACTTTTAATCTTTAATATTAGATCAGGTTTAAGGTGTGAATATTTCATGAATCCGAAGCCACTGTGTATCTATCATTACTGGCCCTTCTTGAGACTTGGGGTAGGAATTTGATTTTCCTGAGTCAGATAAGAAAGCAATAGCTGTCTGATACACGTTGACGGGAGGTCACTGTGCTTGATTTCGGTACAAAGCCTATCCTTAATGAAGCTGTATACAGTTTTGGTCACTCTATTATAGAAAGGATCTTATTAAAACTAGAACAAGTGCAGAAAACATTTACTAGGATGCTACCAGTACTTGATGGTTTGAGTTATAAAGAGAGGCTGGATAGACTGGAACTTTTTTCCCTGATAGCTCCCTGGAGCTATCAATCTGTCAATCCCTTCCGTGTCCGGGCCGGGTGAGGTCTCCCGTGTTGAGTCAAATTAAGTCGCAGGCTACACTCCTGGTGGTGATCTTATAGAGGTCTATAAGTAAAGTAATGGGGGGCACAGATCAGCTAGATAGTCAATACCTTTTCCCAAAGGTAAGGGAGTCTAAAACTAGAGGGCATAGGTTTAAGGTGAGAGGGAAGAGATACAAAAGGGTCCAGAGTGGCAATCTTTTCTCACACAGGGTGGTTGGTGAGTGTTTGGAACAAACTGCTAGAGATAGTAGTAGAGGCGGGTACAATTTTGTCTTTTAAAAAGCGCTTAGACAGTTACATGGGTAAGATGGGTATAGAGGGATATGGGCCAAACACGGGCAAATGGGACTAACTTAGTGGTTAAAAAAGGGCGGCATGGACAAGTTGGGCCGAAGGGCCTGTTCCCATGCTATAAACCTCTATGACTCTATGACTTTAAGTTGTGTAATGCCAGAAGGTTTGAGTGAGGAAAGTGCTTTATTTCCTCCTTTTTAAAGCACACGACCTTTCCAGTGCGTGCTTCTGTTTGAACCCAGCTCAGGCAGGAAGATGATGGTTTCCATCTGTTCCTTGTTAAGGGTCACAAGGGAGATGAGCTCTGCCAGCTTCAGTTCAGTTCTCAGCAGAGGAGATCCCAAGGTGTGAAATGAGGATGAATTTAACATCAATTGGCAGTGTCACTGGCAGGGGCCAACCGAGACAGAGTCCAGGTGTATAAATGTCACAGTGATGCAGTGGGATTGCGTTTCTTCTCAGATTTGTTACTCATTTTCAAGGCAGTCAGTTGCATTCTGGCATTGTTCTTCCGCAGGTACATTTGGCACGCTGGAGGCCTGGCTGAGTTCCAAATTAAATGGTACCCAATCAAAAGCCAGAGATTTAATCCAGGGCCTGCTAAAATTTAACTAAATTGCTGGTTAAATTTGCTGGGTCATATTCTGGGGGTTGTGATCCATCACTTTATAGACAGGGTTCAAATTCTAGAAAATAAAATAAAAGCTCACAAATAATCCTACTTGTATTCTCCTTTTTTGATTTGATTTGATTTATTTATTGTCATATGTATTAACATACAGTGAAAATTATTGTTTCTTGCATGCTATACAGACAAAGCATCCCATTCATAGAGAAGGAAACGAGAGTGCAGAATGTAGTGTTACAGTCATAGCTAGGGTGTAGAGAAAGATCAACTTAATGCAAGGTCAGTCCATTCAGAAGTCTGACAGCAGCAGGGAAGAAGCTGCTCTTGAGTCGGTTGATACGTGACCTCAGACTTTTGTATCTTTTTCCTGAAGGAAGAAAGTGGAAGAGAGAATGTCCGGGATGTGTGGGGTCCTTAATTATGCTGGTTGCTTTGCTGAGGCAGCAGGAAGTGTAGACAGAGTCAATGGATGGGAGGCTGGTTTGCGCGATGGGTTGGGCTACATTCACGACCTTTTGTAGTTCCTTGCGGTCTTGGGCAGAGCAGGAGCCATAGCAAGCTTTGATACAACCAGAAAGAAAGCTTTTTATGGTGCATCTGTAAAAGTTGGTGAGAGTCATAGCTGACATGCCAAATTTCCTTCGTCTTCTGAGAAAGTAGAGGCGTTGGTGGGCTTTTTTAACTATAGTGTCGGCATGGGGGGACCAGGACAGGTTGTTGGTGATCTGGACACCTAAAAACTTGAAGCTCTCGACCCTTTCTACTTCTTCCCCATTGATGTAGACAGGGGTATGTTCTCCTTTACGCTTCCTGAAGTCGATGACAATCTCCTTCATTTTGTTGACATTGAGGGAGAGATTATTGTTGCCGCACCAGTTCACCAGATTCTCCTGTAAGCATTTTATTGACATATTTCTTGGAAAGCATTTATTTCTTGTATAGAGCGCAAGAAGAAATACTTTTCACTTTATATCAATACATGTGACAATAATAAATCAAATCAAAAAGGCACTATTTGGTTCTTCAGTCTAGGATGCCCTACAAAAAAGAAACGGGTGGCACAGTGGTTAGCACTGCTGCCTCACAGTGCCAGGAACCCGGGTTCAAATCCGACCTCAGGTCACTGTCTGTGTGGAGTTAGCACGTTCTACTCGTGTCTGTTTGGGTTTCCTTTGGGTGCTCTGGTTTTCCCCCCATGCTGCGAAGATGTGCTGGCTAGGTTGATTGGCCATGATAAATTGCCCCTTAGTGTTAGGGGGATTAGTAGGGTAAATACATGGGGTTACGACGATATGACCCGCGTGGGATTGTTGTCAGTACAACTTTGGTGGGCCGAATGGCCTCCTTCTGCCCTGCAGGGAGTCTATGAAATAGCATTTAGTTAGTAGTGCTTGTAGTCATCTGTTACATAATAGTTTTGTAACCAGAAGATTCAAATCTAATTTAAAACTCATCAATCCATAACGTAGATTGTAACATGATAGGGAAATGATGGGGAGTGGGCTCTGGATGAATTGCTTTTGCAGAGAGTGGGCACAGGCACAATGAGCTAAATGGCCTCTCCCTGTTCTGTAACCATTCTATGATTCCATTCTATGAACTGAAATGGATAGAGTGTTCCTCTTGTAATAAGATACAATTGGAAAAGTCATACGGAATTCCATTAGTATGGCAAAAAACCCCAAAATGTTTAAGTTTATTTATTAGTGTCACAAGTAGGCTTATATTAACACGGCACTGAAGTTACTGTGAAAATCCCCTAGTCGCCACACTCCAATGCCTGTTTGGGTACACTGATTAGCATGGCCAATGCATCTAACCAGCATGTCTTTGGACTGTGGGAGGAAACCAGAGCACCTGGGGGAAATCCACACAGACACAGGGAGAATGTGCAACTCCACATTGACTGTCATCCAAGGCTGGAATTGAACCCGGGTCCTGCTGTGAGGTAGCAGTGCTAACAAATGTAACACCATGCTGCCCCCACTGTGCCACCGTGCAAGGAAGTTTTTAGTTAAAGAGGTGACATGGATAAAGCATGTGTAATGTTGAAATTAAATGTAAATGAATTTCAGAGGTGAATAACATTGGCTTGTTGAGATTGAATCAAACAGTCAGAGAATGAAGTGTGACAAATGCTTTGAACTGAAGGCCGTGTCTTTCCTGTGGGTGGGTAAAACAGCATGTTACGATGTTGACACCTTGGTTTGCTGAATCTCAGTTCAATTTTTGTTCTTTTGCAGGTGAATGCGGCTGTCATGATGGTTACTCTCCAGATCCAATCCACAAACATCTTTGTGTCAGAACTGACTGGGGACAAAATGAAGGGTTAGTTCGGTAAATGAAGATCAACAAGTATGTGGTGTATGTTACAAAGATTGTAAGCGATCCATGTCCTGTTAGAAATTCTACATTTAAAAAAATTAATGCTGGCGTTGTTAACAGCAGGAACTGATGGCAAAATATTGCGGCATCCCTCATACTTGGCTGTTTCTACATTGTTGTTTGGCATCATGGAATCTCTACAGTGCAGAAGGAGGCCATTCAGAACATCGAGTGTGCACTGACCACAATCCCACCCAGGCCCGATTCCCGTAGCCCCACAAATTTACCCTGCCAATTCCCCTGACACTCAGGGTCAATTTAGCATGGCCAATCAACTTAACCACACATCTTTAGACTGTGGGAAGAAACCGGAGTACCCGGAGGAAACCCATGCAGACATGGGGAGAATGTGCAAACTCCACACAGACAGTGACCTGAGGCCGGAATTGAACCTGGGTCCCTGGCACTACGAAGCAACAGTGCTAACCACTGTGCTGCCCCATTTCGTGCCATCCATTTCGATCATTGATGTTTGGACCATTACTCTCGCACTTATAGATTTGAAATCTGTTGCCATTCTCCTGCAAGCTTCTTGGGCACAAACTAATAACAAATTACTTGGAATTTCACAACATAGAAATTGGTCATTCTGCACAACTGGTCTATGCAGATCTTTATTGCCTGTGGAAACCTCCTTCCATCTTACTTTGTTTATTAAGAGCATTTATTAGTGTCACAAATAGGCTTACATTAACACTGCAATTAAGTTACTGTGAAAATCCCCTCGTCACCACTCCGGCACCTGTTCGGGTACACTGAGGGAGAATTTAGCGTGGCCAATGCACCGAACCAGCACATCTTTCAGACTGTGGGAGGAAACTGAAGCACCCGGAGGAAACCCACGCAGACACGAGGAGAACGTGCAGACTCCACATAGATAGTTCCCATAGACCTGAATTGAAGCCGGGTACCTGTCATTGTGAGGCAGCAGTGCTTGCCACTGTGCCACCCTTTATTACTTTATCAATATATCCTTCTGCTGCTTTCTTCTTCATGCACTTATTTAGCTTCTCTTTAAATGTATCCATGCTATTCACCTCAACCATTCCAAATGGCAACAGGTTCTTCATCCTCATCACTCAATGAGCAAAGGTTTCCTGCATTTCTTTTTGGATTTATTAGTGACTATCTTTTGTAAAAAAAATCTCCAGTTATGCTCTTCCTCAGAAGTGGAAACATCCAAACATTCCCTTTATGTTTAATCTATCTAACCCCTGCTTTAACCTGTTTGGTTAGGTGGTTCGGCCATGCTAAATTGCCCCTTAATGTCAAGGGGATTAACAAGATACATATGTGGGGTTATGGGGATAGGGCCTGGGTGGGATTGTTGTCGGAGCAGGCTCAATGGGCTGAATGGCCCCCTTCCGCTGTGTCGGGATTCTATGGTTCTTCTATGGTGGATTTTGAAGGCCTCTTACAGATCACCTTTTAGTCTTTTTTCAAGAGAAAAGCAGACCCAACCTGTTCCATCTTTGCCCATAGCTGTACTACCCTCATTTTTGTATCATCATTGTTCAAGATTTGGCTGGAATCGTCCGGCCCTTCCCACCGGCTGTATCTTCCAGACCCACCGAACTGAATGGACCTGATCACTCCTTGCAGCTTGGGGCATGGTGTTAGTTTTTGAGTGCCATCTCAGTGCTTTCATCACGAACCAGATCGGCAAGTTACTGTCACTTGCTCCCATTTCTTAACAAAGAACAGTTTGCTTTTCTGATGTTCTCCATTGATACCATGGGTCACAAATTGACGGAACCTGCTCCCAACTATAGAAAGCCAGCTCACGTAATGATTTGCAAGGCTTTTAGCCATGTGATTGTTTTCCGAGGCATTTCATCATACCAAAACGTTTATACTTAATTTAATGATAAATGCTTGGTCTATTGTGTGGGCCATAAGGGAAAGCAAGCATGAAGCATAAATATTGGTGTCGCTTTTTATTGTCCCTTCAGCAGTTTACATTTGAATACGTACATTATAAAGTCATTTCCATTTATCTTTTGATATGCTGAAACAGGGAGGGATATGATCCATTAGGTATCCTTGTTCTCTGGAGGGCCATTTCCTCATCTATGCCCTCAGTTTTTCAATTGGTTAATGTGAAAATGTAAACAAAAAACATTTGATACATTTATGGGTGGCACAGTGGTTAGCACTTCTGCCTCAAAGCACCAGGGACCCGGGTTCAATTCCGGCCTCGGGTCTCTGTCTGTGTAGAGTTTGCACGTTCTTCCCATGTCTGCGTGGGTTTCCTCCCACACTCCAAAGATCTGCAGGTTAGGTTTATTGGCCATGATAAATTGCCTCTTACTGTCAGTGAGATGAGCAGGGTAAATAAGTAGCATTATGGGGATAGGGCCTGGGTGGGATTGTTGTCAGTGCAAGCTCGATGGGTTAAATGGCCTCTTTCTGCACTGGAGGGATTCTACAATTTAGAAATTTTTGTGAATGGTTGTCATATACCATTGCCTGGCATGGATTACGTTGTCTGCGAGGATCCAAACTAAAATAAACCTGTTACTAAAATTCCTCTGCTCTCGCTAATCATTTGCAGAACCAAAGGTCATAGATTTGACCCCTGTTTCTTGCCATATTAGTTGATAGTTAGTCAGGCCAGCAGTTACACCCTTAGCCAAGGAGGAGGAAAATTAGCCCAACTTGGCGTAATTTTAAGGTCACAAAAAACTGGTGGATTGGGGTTGGATGAAATGTAAAAAAAAATGTTTGTTTCAAACCCAACCTGCCTGCGACACACCCACTTCCTGGTTTAATAGAGGTGGACAATCACCCTGCTCCTAGGAGATGGGTGTTCACCATGGTCAGTCTGGGGTAAACACAGTAAGAAGTCTCACAACACCAGGTTAAAGTCCAACAGGTTTATTTGGTAGCAAACACCACCAGCTTTTGGAGCGCTGCTCCTTCGTCAGGTGAGTGGGAGATCTGCTCATAAACAGCAAACAGGGCATATAAAGACACAAACTCAATTTACAGAATAATGAATAATGATTGGAATGCGAGTCTTTACAGCGAATCAAGTCTGAAAGCTACAGACAATGTGAGTGGAGGGAGCATTAGCATAGGTTAAAGAGATGTGTATTGTCTCCAGACAGGACTATCACATCAGTCTGGATACTCACATTTGACAGGTCTAATTGTGGCCAGCCAATTTTTCCAGGCTTCAGGTAACCCAGTGGCTCATGGGAACTTCGGGGAGAGGGGAAGAGCTTTTACAGCAGTGCTTGTGGGCCAGGAGCAAAAGAGTACTTGCCCCACCTCAGGTCACCACATGCTTGCCTGGGATTAGAATCCCTTCTGTTTGGCATCCAAAGTCCCTCCTACCCCAGGATCACATTCCCTCCTGCCTCGAACACATTATGCCCCCTCTAGCGGCTACATGCTCTTTATCAGGAGCTACGGCTTACTCCGGAGTGTTCCCTCTCCACCCAACCCCAACTTGAAGCCAAGCCTGTCAGTCAGGCTAATTTTATTCAGGTGTCCTATCAAAACAAAATGCATGCTGTGGGGTTGAAACTTTGCCACTGAAACTCCACCCTATCACTCAATATCCAAACCATGAATGCAAATTTTGCTGCATGTAGAAATATAGAAATGCTACAGTGCAAATGGAGGCCCATCGAGTCTGCACCAACAACAATCCCACCTAGTCCCAATCCCTGTAACCCCAAATATTTACCCCGCTAATCCCTCTAACCTACACTTCCCGAGGCACTAGGATCAATTTAGCATGGCCAATGCACCCAACCCGCACATCTTTGGACTGTGGGAGGAAACCAGAGCACCCGGAGGAAACCCACGCAGACAAGGGGAGAACGTACACAGACATGATTCTATCTATTCTTAGTACATAGTGATCAGTTCAGTGATTACATTTGGAACAATCAAATGTTCCTTGCTGTTCAGTTATTTTCTAACCTGTATTTAATTGTCACTGCTGTTTCTGCAGACCCTGGCCGTATACAACACTGGAAAGAGGTTATGACCTTGTGACAGGAGACCAGGCACCAGAAAAGATATTTCGGTAAATAAAAATGATCTTCTTTCATCAACTTTCTCTTTTTCTGCTGCAGTAACTTCTTAATGAGGAGCTCACCTGAACCAGAATGCACCATTTTTAAGTTGTATATCTTATACTCATTGTTGGACAGGTATGTCAGCCTGTGTTGAATTTGGGGATCCTTTGGGGATGTCCTCATATTCAAAGTGAACCGAGTTTCATAACTCCCTGTGTAAAACTAGTTATAGCTAAGCACTACTCACCACTAAGTCGATAGTTACATTTTGGAAAGACACGCAGAGGGCAGCAGTGAAAAAGCAATTGCTCTCTGATATACATTGATGGTAGGCTATTGTGTTTGATTTTGTAACAATGCCTATCCTTTGTGAAGCTGAATTGTGCCTGAAGGTGCGAGAGTTTGAGTGAAGAAATGCTTTATTCCTTCCCCTTTAAACCACACAACATTTCCAATGCGCGCTTCTGTTTTAATCCATCTTAGACAAGGAGATGATGGTTTCCATCAACTTCCCCTTCTTCTGCTGCAGTAACTTATTAATGAGGAGCGGTTGTGTTATTAGTCAATCCTCTTAATGTATAGCTCACTGAAACCAGAATGCACCAGTTTTAAGTTATGTATCTATAATAACTCCAGGAGTCGGCTGTGAAGGAACCATGCTTTTATTGCACAAAACAAAAATAAACAACAATCTCAAGTCTATGGTGAACACACCCAACGAGGACTAAAAGGATAATGGATCCTCTCAAGGTCTTGCTTTATACAGGGCTCGGTATACGAACTCCACTTGGTTGGCTACTTACCATTCCCCAGGAAGCTTGTATTCAATGAGCCCAACTGGGAGGTCAATTGGTGATTCCCCTTGCAGATCATGGGGGTTATCACCATATCTTATACTCATTGGTGGACAGGTATGTCGGCCCTTGTTGAATTTAGGGATCCTTTGGGGATCATAGAAACCCTACAGTGCAGAAGAAGGCAATTTGGCCCATTGAGTCTGCACCGACCACAATCCCACCCAACCCTATCCCCACTTATTTACCCTGCTAGTCCCTCTGACAAGGGTCAATTTAGCATGGCCAATCAACCTAACCCGTACATCTTTGGACTCTGGGAGGAAACCGGAGCACCCGGAGGAAGCCCACGCAGACACGAGGAGAATGTGCAAACTCCACAGACAGTGATCCAAGCTGAGAATCGTACCCGGGTCCCTGGCGCTGTGAGGCAGCAATGCTAACCACCGTGCCACCCTCAAATTCTAAGTGAACTGAGTTTCATAACTCCCTAAATGAAACTTTGTAAGTTTTTTATATTTTCATTCGTGGGACATGGGTGTCATGGCTGGCCAGCATTTATTGCCCATCCCTGGTTGCCCTTGGAGGGCAGTTGAGAGTCAGCCACATTACTGTGGCTCTGGAGTCACATGTAGGCCAGATCAGGTAAGCTCGGCAGATTTCCCTCCCTAAAGGACATTAGTAAACCAGATGGGTTTTTCCGACAATCAACAATGGTTTCATGGTCATCAGTTGATTCTTTATTCCAGACATATTTTATTGAATTCAAATTCCACCATCAGCTGTGGCGGGATTCGAATCAGGGTCTCCAGAACATTAGCTGAGCTTCTGGATTAATAGTCGAGTGACAATACCACTAGGCCATCACCTCCCCACTAAACGCTACTCACCACTAAGTTGGTAGTTACACTTTGGGAAGACATGGGGAGAGCTGCAGTGGGAAATTTGGCACAGAGGTTGGGATTAAAGCATATTGCTAGAGCAGAGGATTCTTTATTGTGCATTTAACTTGTGCCGTACCTATCCCAGAAGTATGTCTGGTCACGACCATAGAAATTACAAATGTTTTAATTGACCATCATTAACATCCCTTCATCATTCTTTTGAGTACAGCATGCACTTCCAATCATGGGGGTGGGGGATGAAAGAGAAACATTTTTATAACTGATAGTTGTTTTAAGTTATTATTTTTATGAACTGCTTAAAGGATTTCCTATGACTTTGCTCATAGGAAACTAGTAAAACACTTTGATAACACAGAGTATTTTACCTTGTAAAGCACAATGCATTGCTCCATTGAGATGTTTACCCCTGTGACAGGGTTTAAACTGTACTTATCTTAGGTTGTCACTTTACATCTAATTGCTGTCAATAAGCATATCTTGAGGTGAATTGATTTTGGCAAGTCTTTAGAATATGAAGTGGTGGTAAATAGTTTTGAATCAAATGCCTTTTTTGAAATGTTTCTGATAGTTTGGAAGTACTGAGAAGTACTGCTGCCTTACAGCACCAGGGACTCAGGTTCAATTCCGGCCTTGGACTGTGTGGAGTTTGCACTTTCCCCCCGGGTCTGCAGGTTAGGTGGATTGGCAGGCGAAATTGCTGCTTCGTGTCCAAAGACGTGTAGGTTATTTTAAGCTTTATTTATTAGTGTCACAAGTAGTCTTACATTAACACTGCAGTGAAGTTACTGTGAAAATCCCCGAGTCACCACATTCCAGTGCCTGTTCAGGTACACTGAGGGAGAATTTAGCATGGCAAATGCACCGAACCAGCACTCCTTTCAGACTGTGGGAGGAAACTGGAGCACCCAGAGGAAACCCACGCAGACATGGGGAGAATGTGCAGACTCCGCACAGACAATTACCCAAGCCGGGAATCGAACCTGGGTCCCTGGCGCTGTGAGGCAGCAGTGCTCACCACTGTGCCAGAATCATGGGATAAATGTGTGGGGTTACAGGGAATAGAGCCTGGGTGGGATCCTCTGTCGGAGAGTCGGTGCAGACTTGATGGGCCAAATGGCCTCCTTCTGCACTGTAGGAATTCTCTGATACCCGAAATATGACAGATGTTGATTAGAAAAAGTCCTATCTCCAGACGGAAGTTGGCTCAGCCTCAGAGCAATGTCAAACATTAACTCAGTTATCCACAAGCTTCTCCATCACTCCAGTGCTCATTCAACTACTTTGGATTCATGAGGTGACAACTACTCAGTCTAGCGTAACAGTACAAGATAGCGAATAAAGCGTGTTTTGCTGCTGCCAGATGTCTTTGACTATGGGCTGCAGTTTCAAATATGTTGCTTTCTTCCATGTGGATAGTGACAGTCTGAATGTTTGGACTTGGAAACAACCAGTCACCAGCTCTTGAGTCCAGTCTTAGAATTAAGCTGTTACTGTCAGTTACCTTCAGTCTTGCTCCTTCTTCCAAGTCCCATTCCCTATCTGGATTTAGACATGGTCAAATCTAACTGTTCAATACATATCAGGAGAGGTGATGGCCTAGTGTTATTATCACTGGACTGTTAATCCAGAAACTCAGCTAATGTTCTGAGGTGCCGGGTTCGAATCCCGCCACGGCAGATGCTGGAATTTGAATTCAATAAAAAAAAATATCTGGAATTAAGAATCTACTGATGACCATGAAACCATTGCCGACTGTCGGGAAAGACCCATCTGGTTCACCATTGTCCTTTAGGGAAGGAAACCTGCTATCCTTACTTGGTCTGGCCTCCATGTGGGATTAGCGGGTAAATATGTGGGGTTACAGCGATAGGGCCAGGGTAAGATGCTCTGTCGAAGTGTCACTGCTGACGCAATGGGGCCCCTGTTTGCCAGCAATGTGGTTGACTCTGAACTGCTCTTCAAGGACAACTAGAGATGGGCAATAAATGCTGGCCGGCCCTTGTCTCATGAATGAATTTTTAAAATTTCAAAGCGGTAAATGTATGTAACAGATGGAGGGAGAATAAAACAAGTTAACTTTTAGGTTGAGAGATTTCGAAATAGTGATGTGAGACCGAATTTCAGATCAGCCCATTAGCCAATGCTTCTGCTGAATGTGGCCACCATAACGACACTGTGATGGTCCTGTTCTGTAGGATTCAGCCCACATGTTCCGTTCTGAATGTTGGTTGCTCCTGTTGCTGGTGATTAAAAATGGATTTCACCGTGTTGTCTTAACAACTGGAAATTCACTATCTGTCTCTGTCCACCCCCCCAGCTTTTGCTCGTATGCCAATTAATGAAACAAATGAGTGCACTAGGAAAAACAGATGGTGTTCACCTCTTGCAGTCTGGAGAGCAGTAAATGCAGCCATACAATCATTCACAGTGGAACTGCTAACTCCTCAACCATGTCACATCTGCACCAGAACTAAAGGGAATTTTAGGTGACATGGAAGGTGGAATTTAAATGCTTCCAGCTGCTTTACTGGCAACAGTTGAAATCTAGATTGACATTTTCAGTGTGTTTAGACATCTGTGAATATGAGCCGATGCAATATTGGAAACTTAAATGAAACACTTACTGCAAAATACTTGTGTTCGTGAACGAAGCTTGTTTGCTGGCTTAATGAGCATTTAATTTGATGGATGGCACTGGGGTTAGCACTGCTGCCTCAGGGACACAGATTCGATTGTCGGCTTGGGTCACTGTCTACGTAGAGTTTGAACACACTCCCTGCGTCTGCGTGGGTTTCCTCCGGGTGCTCCGGTTTCCTCCCACAGTCCAAATTTGTGAGGGTTAGGCGGATTGGCCAGGCTAAACTCTCCCTCAGTGTCAGGGGGACTAGCTAGGTTAAATGCATGGGGTTATGGGGATAGGGCCTGGGTGGGATATACTTCTGCATAGTAGGATTCTATGAATTCACTGTTAATAACAAAGTGGATCCTCTGTGCTACTATTCACAATACAATGAAGAGTGCTGTACTTTTTTAGAGATGAGAGCAATTTAATGTATAATTTAGCACGGCCAATCAACCTAACCTGCACATCTTTGGACTGTGGGAGGAAACCGGAGCACCCGGAGGAAACCCATGCAGACACGGGGAGAACATGCAAACCCCACACAGACAGTGACCCAAGGCCGGAATTGAACCTGGGTCCCTGGTGCTGTGAGGCAGCAGTGCTAACCACTGTGCCACCGTGCTGCCCTGATCAATATCCTGATCCTCCTCCCTGCCAAATCTCTTGATCCCTTTATCCACAAAAGTTGTACTAATATAAAACACTTATTTATTCTGAAATACTTTTTTCAAAGTTAATCAAATGTGAGAGATTTGATGTACGTTGCACATTGACAGATTATGGAGACGTCATTGCGTGCTAAAGATTTGAGTTAGTGAGCTTTGTGGAGAAGTCGAAGTGTGTGAGCAGAGATATCATAGAATCCCAACAGTATAGAAGGAGGCCATTCAGCCCATCGAGTCTGCACTGACTCTTCAACAGAGCATCTTACCCTGGCTCTATGGCCATAACCCTACGTATTTACCCCGCTAATCCCACTAACTCACATATCCTGGGACACTAAGGGGCAATTTAGAACATAGAACATAGAAAAACTACAGCACAAACAGGCCCTTCGGCCCACAAGTTGTGCCAAACACATCCCTACCTTCTAGACCTACCTATAACCCTCCATCCTCTTAATTCCCATGTACTCATCCAGGAGTCTCTTAAAAGACCCTATTGAGTCCACCATCACTGACGGCAGCCGATTCCACTCGCCCACCACCCTCTGTGTGAAAAACTTACCCCTAACATTTCCCCTGTACCTACCTTAAACCTGTGTCCTCTCGTAGCAGACATTTCCACCCTGGGAAAAAGCCTCTGAGAGTCCACCCGATCTATGCCTCTCAACATCTTATACACCTCTATTAGGTCTCCTCTCACCCTTCGTCTCTCCAAGGAGAAAAGACCGAGTTCCCTCAGCCTATCCTCATAAGGCATGCCACTCAATCCAGGCAACATCCTTGTAAATCTCCTCTGCACCCATTCAATCTTTTCCACATCCTTCCTATAGTGAGGCGAGGTGGATTAGCATGGCCAATCCACCTAGCCTGTGCATCTTTGGAGTGTGGGAGGAAACCGGAGCACCCGGAGGAAACCCACGCAGACACGAGGAGAATGTGCAAACTCCACACCGACAGTCACCCAAGGCCGGAATTGAATCCAGGTCCTGGCGCTGTAAGGCAGCAGTGCTGACATGTGTGCCACCGAGCCACCCCATATACTACCTGTAACTGTGGTTTCTCAGTTGCAGCCCATTAGCATTATAATTCCGCTGGGGTCAGCTGTGGTATTTTTTGCTAATTCATAGGATATGACCATGACTAGAAAGGTCAGTATTTATTGGACATCTTTAAATTACCCTCAAGAAGTTGATGTTAACATACCAATGCTTGATCAGAGCTGGGTATTAAAATTGTACTTCCACACATTGTTCCTTTGTTTAAGAAGGGTAGCAAGGATAATCCAGGTAATTACAGGCCAGTGAGCCTTACATCAGTGGTAGGGAAATTATTGGAGAGGATTCTTCGAGACAGGATTTATTCTCACTTGGAAATAAGTGGACGTATTAGCGAGAGGCAACATGGTTTTATGAAGGGGAGGTCGTGTCTCACTAACTTGATCAAGTTTTTCGAGGAAGTGATGAAGATGATTGATGAGGGTAGGGCAGTGGATGTTGTCTACATGGACTTCAGTAGGGCCTTTGAGGAGGTCCCTCATGGCAGACTGGTGCAGAGGGTGAAGTCGCATGGGATCAGAGGTGAGCTGGCAATGTGATACAAAACTGGCTCGGTCAAAGAAGACAGAGTAGCAGTGGAAGGGTGTGTTTCTGAATGGAGGGCTGTGACAAATGGCGTTCCTCAGGGATCAGTGCTGGGACCTTTGCTGTTTGTAATATATATAAATGATTTGGAGGAAAATGTAACTGGTTTGATTAGTAAGTTTGCGGACGACACAAAGGTTGGCAGATTTGCGGATAGTGATGAGAACCATCAGAGGATACAGCAGGATATAGATCGGTTGGAGACTTGGGTGGAGAGATGGCAGATGGAGTTTAATCCGGACAAATAGAATCATAGAAACCCTACAGTGCAGAAAGAGGCCATCTGGCCCATCGTGTCTGCACTGTCCACAATCGCACCCAGTCCTTACCCCCATATACCTACACATTTACCCGCTAATCCCTCTAACCTACGCATCTCAGGACACTAAGGGGCAATTTTAGCATAGCCAATCAACCTAACCCACACATCTTTAGACTGTGGGAGGAAACCGGAGCACCCAGAGGAAACCCACGTGAGGGTGAGGGAATGTATTTTGGAAGGTCTAATACAGATAGGAAATATACAGTAAATGGCGGAACCCTGAAGACTATTGATAGGCAGAGAGACCTGGATGTTCAGGTACACCGGTCACTGAAAGTGGCAACGCAGGTGGAGAAGGTAGTCAAGAAGGCATACGGCATACTTGCCTTCATCGGCCGTGACATTGAGTTTAAAAATTGGCAAGTCATGTTGCAGCTTTATAGAACCTTAGTTAGGCCGCACTTGGAGTATGGTGTTCAATTCTGGTCGTCACACTACTAGAAGGATGTGGAGGCTTTGGAGAGGATACAGAAAAGATTTACCAGGATGTTGCCTGGTATGGACGACATTAGCTATGAGGAGAGGTTGGAGAAACTTGGCTTATTCTCACTGGAACAACAGAGGTTGAGTGGCAACCTGATTGAAATCTACAAGATTATGAGAGGCATGGACAGAGTGACAGTCAGAAGCTTTTTCCCAGGGTGGAAGAGTCAATTACTCGGGGGCACAGGTTTAAGGTGTGAAGGGCAAGGTTTAATGGAGATGTACGAGGCAGGGCTCTAACACAGAGGGTGGTGGGTGCCAGGAACTCGCTGCCTGGGGACGTAGTGGAAGCAGATACAATCGTGACTTTTAAGGGGCGTCTTGACAAATACATGAATAGGATGAGAATAGAGGGATATGGTCCCCGGAAGAGTAGGGGGTTTTAGTTCAGGTGGGCAGCATAGTCGGTGCAGGTTTGGAGGGCCGAAGGGCCTGTTCCTGTGCTGCGACTTTCTTTGTTCTTTGTTGCCAGGCGGTGACTGGTTAAACATTCCAACGCCGGACAATGTGCGACTTCGAAGTAAAAGCAGAATATAGCTGTTCACAAATCATCAGATCTATGATGAGAATTGTGCAGTGAAAAATTTCTCAAACTATTTTCCTCTAAACTGTTGACTAGTCTTCACATGACGGGGACGAAGTATTCTGGAAAATTGAGCTGTCAGAAGGTGACCGTTACCTTTCCTCATTTGCTAAAATTTTTACATGAAGTAATGGAAAACTTCAAAGGAAGTTCCACACCTTTTTGATCTATTCCTGGATTAGAAAGAAAAACCTTTGAATGTTATGTAGCATCTGCTCGCGTTTATGGTTTATGATGAAAGTCTGGAAAGATCAGATGAAATTAGATTTCTGTTCTTCAAAGAGCAATAATATATTAATGTCACTTTATTTTCTTGACTGTATTCCTTCTTTCATTCTGAATTGTTGTTGTTTGGATTTATATGAATAGACTTCGGAGTTTTTGAGAGGAAAACTCCTTTTTTATTCTCATTTTCTTCTTTTGAGACTTTTTAACATAGACTATCTTTCACCACAAGAATTAAACACCAATGCTAGGTTAATGCTCCAGTATAGTGCAGAGGGTGGGGGATTATCTGGTAGCAGAGGCAACTCTCCGTTGGCCAGTGGCAGGACCTTCTGGTCTCACCATTGTCTGCAGCACTAAACTGTCCCGTCGCTGGGGAACACACCACAGAGGTTGCCTTCGGTCCCGCTGGTGGGAAGGGCTGGAAAATCTGGCCACGAGTTGGTTCCATTGTTGATCATGGATCAAACCGGCAAGTAGATCAAATGAGGTGGCACAGTGGTTAGCACTGCTGCCTCACAGAGTCAAGAACCCGGGTTCGATTCCCAGCTTGGGTCACTGTCTGTGTGGAGTCTGCGCATTCTCCCCGTGTCTGCGTGGGTTTCCTCTGGGTACTCCGGTTTCCTCCCACAGTCCAAAGATGTGCAGGTTAGGTTGATTGGCCATGCTAAATTGATCCTAGTGTCAGGGGATTAGCAGTGTAAATATGTGGGGTTATGGGGATAGGGCCCAGGTGGGATTGTAGTCCGTGCAGACTTGATGGGCCGAATGGCCTTCTTCTGCACTGTAGGGATTCTATGAACCTGTGACCCATTGTTTATTTTGTACTGATGGTTGAACTTAATGTTGAAGATGCTACGATATAATCCAAGTCGAATTTTTATGGTGTCGTGACCAATATTATCCCCTGAACAAGCAACGCCAATAAAAAAACATAATTTTCATCACAGTTCATGGGCGACACGTGCTTAGCATTGCTGCCTCACAGCGCCAGGGACCCGGGTTCAATACCGGCCTTGGGTAACTGTGTAGAGTTTGCACGTTCTCCCCATGTCTGCATGGGTTTCCTTTGGGTGCTCTGGGTTTCCCCCACTGTCCAAAGGTGTGCGGGTTAGGTTGATCAGCCATGCTCAATTGCCCCTTAATATCAGGGCGTTTAGCAGTGTAAATACATGGGATTACGGAGAAGGGGCCTGGGTGGGATCAGTGGAGGCTCGATGGACCAAATGGCCTCTTTCTGCACTGTAGGGATTCTATGATTCATGGTATCTTGATGTGCCTAAAATAGCTTTTGTTGCAAGTGATTAGCTGTTTGCGAAGCACTTGGGACTTCAGTGAAGGATGTAACAAGATAATATGGCCATGAAATTTGGCTCTTAACTGGTTTTGCAGTGCTACAACTGCAGTTTTGCTTGCACACTTCTGGAGGTAGTTGGACAAGACATCATTTCAGGGAGGGCATTCGTGCACACGCTGTGTCCATTGGCTAGAAGAATGCAGAGTACATTTGCAGCAAGCTGGTCTTGCAGGAAAGTTGCCTGAACTTTCATGGCAGCATCCAGACCCACAGTGACTTCTGTTTGTGCTGTAATGGAAGCTGAAATGAATTGAGTTGGCCAGTGTTTCCATGCTGGAAACGATTAGCTTGACGCTGTGCACAAAACCTTGTGCCGAGCTGGTGCCAGGCTCTTTCATGCTTATTGAAACTGACCACAGGCTTTTTGGCAGGAATTTTGTCTTGTATACTCACTGGTTTTTCCTCTGTAGGACGCCCCAATGCTGCAGAGCCTGACATTCTGTAGAGCTGTGGTACTCTTGTCCCCTGTCTTGGCTGTGGGTCACTCATGCCCGATGTAAATCCAACTTCTAAGCAGTCCTCTAAAGTAAGCACAGGGATGGGGGCGATTTTCCAGCCCTATTCACTGAAGACGTAAATCCCATTATGGCTGGAAACTCTTGTGAAAGAGGATCAATAAGGGGAGAGCGATGGAGAGATCTCAGAATGAGATCATTCCCGCCCGCACGCTGGTGACACCATTAGGTTCACACCCAGTGAACCTGATTACCATGGGTTAGCATATATTTAAATATTCAAAACGGGCTTTATGCCATTGCTTCTGGTGACCACCTTGAGGTTGAGAAGGCCAGTGTAGCCCCCAGGTGATCAGGCACATGGCGCACTGCCCTGGCAGTGCCAAGCTGGCAATTAACCAGGTTGGGATTGGCAATGGTAGGGCATATAGGGGACAGGGAATATAAGGGCGGGGCACATAGGGTCAGGTCATATAGGGGGTGGAACATTTTGGGGGTGGCGCATATCGGGGACAGGGCAGGCAGTGGTGGGGCGGGCAGGCAGTGGTGGGGCAGGCACGGGTGGGGCCCAATGTGTCAGGGTTCAAAGTTGACGAGGCCGATAGGCAACCTCATAGCACTCGCTTCATTTGGGAGGGATGGGGAATGTCGATGCTCTGAAACCAGCAATGGGAAGGGGGTGGAAGTGGGCTGCCTGAAGACCTGAGGCTGGCAAAAAGGGAAGGGGATCTTTAACGATAATTTGAGATTGGACACCCCTTAAAAATGGCGCCCAATCTCTGTGGAACCAACCTTGCCCGCATCTGAAGCCCCGTCCCTGACAATGACGGCACAAAACGAGCCCCCCCCCCCCCACTTGAGAATGGCACAGTGTCACAAGATCTGGAGAGAAAATCAACTTGCTCTGGAGGGAAACACACCAGCTTTCATTCAGAACTTTGCCACCTCTTGAGAATTCTGCCCACTGTGTCAGTATCTGAACTGATGAGTGGGAGGGCTACTGATAATGATTCTTCTTTGCTTTCTTCCTGTTCTCCGCCGATTCCTCTTCCGTCACTGCCTGGTCAGTGTTCAGTTCTTGGTTATCTGAAAAGAAAAGGCACAAGGGTTGTGTTGAGAGGAACATGGAGGGAAAAGTAAGAAGTGGAACCTTACACCACCTGCAGTGGGCTACAAGAGCAAGGTTTAGGTCTACCTGCATGTCTCAGTGCATTTGGTGATATGGGTGAAATGGCCATTGTGGTTGAATAGTTGGCAGTGTGTGAGTATGAGCCTTGCGGCAGTTAGTGATGTGATGTGGTGTGGTACATTGATCAGTGTGTGAGCCTGGTGGTGCGGTTGGTGAGATACGGCATTTAAAGAGGTGTTCCCTGACCTTAACCACCAGTGTGAACTTTTGATGGCATTGCATCCATACCCTCAGGATGAAACTCCCGGCAATGATCACTACAGCTATCTAGCCCCACTGCCTTCACACAGATTGCCTCGTGAGTGTCCTGGTCCTCTGTGTATAGAGGACATCTCTCCTCTTCACCTCTTGTACCAAGGCCTCCAGTGCAGCATTGGAAAAAGGTGGAGCCCGCTCTCTACCAATCTTTTGTCTTTCCCAGGCCAGAATCCATTGTAGAATGACTTCTAGTACCTCTTGCAGCCAGTCTGCAATACCTAAAGGGGAAATGTACCTCCCATTTAAGCAGTGCAGACTAGCTTTGCTTTTTAAAAATTTTTTATTCCATCCAAAAAAACTAAATTCAAATTGAATCCAATTTCACGGTCCCCACAAGAGAGAGACAAATAAGATCCAGGCTGACAGGATGAGGCATTGTACCCCAAACTGGGCTTGATCTGACATTTTATTTTAGCCCAAAGACTGAGATGGCTTTGAAAAAATGCATCAGGCGACACCTCGGTTGAATCTCATCGGTTATCCTAGCCTGGGAGATCAACCTGCCTAATCATTGACTACCCCCTAGCCCGAGAGATTAACCTGCCTGATCATTGACTCTACCCTAGCCTGAGAGATCAACCTGCCTGATCATTGACTCTACCCTAGCCTGAGAGATTAACCTATCTGATCATTGACTGCCCCCTAGCCCGAGAGGCCAACCTACCTGATCATTGTGTTTTCAGCTCCAATCCAGTTCTCTGGCCTGCGTATTTAATTAGCTTCTTTCTCTTTGCAGGTCGACCTACAGCCTGGGTCAAGGCTTGTGGCTGCCAGTCAGTAAGAGTTTTGTTGTTCCTCCGGTGGAGTTGTCTATCAGGCCTTTGGCCAGCTGCAAGACTGATGTGCTAGTCACAGAGGACACGGGGGAGGTCAGGTAAGATAACCAATTACAGGCACAAGATGGAGGGATAAGGACATTTTAATTGTGCTGATGCGATTGTATGGTCTGGAAATCAAATTAGGAAAACATTTGCCAGCTGTTATTTTTAATTTGTCGAATTCACAAAACAATTTGCTGTATGATGGATGTTGCCATTTATCTGTTTGTTCAATTTTCTAATGTGGCATTCTATCATTTTCTGTGACATGAATATTAAATTAGGACAGTTATTTACTTTTTCTGAATAAATTGTTATTTCTGCTGCACTTGTGGTATTGTCAAGTCCCATCAACGGTGTGAAGAGTTTCAGGTTTTTTTTGCGGGGGCGGTTGCAACATTTTTGATGATAAATGCTTATTTCTTAATTCTTTTAGTACAGTAAGAAGCCTCACAACACCAGGTTGAAGTCCAACAGGTTTATTTGGAATCACGAGCTTTCGGAGGTGAGTCACCTGATGAAGGAGCAGCGCTCCAAAAGCTCGTGATTCCAAATAAACCTGTTGGACTTTAACCAGGTGTTGTGAGACTTCTTACTGTGCCCACCCCAGTCCAATGCCAGCATCTCCACATCTTAATTCTTTTGTTAAATCTTTTGTTTTTTGCACACTCTTTACTCCCTAGTTTTGCCTTCTGTGTCTCAATTTCCCCTCTAAGTGGATGCTTGCTCCTTACAGTGTTCATCTTTGTCCTTATTTCTGGGTAAATGTAATAACACATGTCAGACAGCAAAGCGGAAAACCTTTCTAATAAAGGCAAAATACTGCAGATGCTGGAAATCTGCAATAAAAACTGAAAATGCTGGACTAACTCAGCAGGCCTGGCAGCATCTATGGAGAGAGAAACAGTTAATATTTAGAACCTATTAGAAGGTCATTTGGATTCAAAACATTCACTCTCTTTCACCCTCCACAGATTTGGCCAGACTTACTGGGTGGGATTTGCTGCATCCGTATAATTCAGACACTTGGAGGTACTGACAGCCTGAGTGCCAATTCTCATTTGATCCAGAGATCCTGTGCAAACCAGGCCCGACCCATTATCAGGCCAGGCATGTTGTAGGAGGAGGCCGGCGCTGGTGACCTAAGGCAATGGCCCCCAGCAATCAATGGGACCAGTGATCTGGCAGGGATCAGGGGATGACCAAGGCTGCGGAGGCCCAAGAAGTCTTTGTGGGACTTGGGAAGCGCAGTCCAGTTCCTCCTAGCATCGATAGAATTCTGAAAACAGTATTAACAAGGCCTGTCCCAGTTAAGTGTTGTCTCCTACCGCAAACCTGTTGGCAGGTTTTGTTTCTATTGTGTCACAATGGGCTTTCATAATGAAAGCAGACCCTAGCCTGCCTGTACAGAGAGCCACAGTCAACTTGAAAGTGGAATAGCATTTATGGATGGCACAGTGGTTAGCACTGCTGCCTCACAACGCCGGGTTCAATTCCAGCCTCGGGTCACTGTGTGTGGAGTTTGCAGATTCTCCCTGCGTCTGCGTGGATTTCCACCGGGTGCTCCGGTTTCCTCCCATAGTCCAAAAATGTGCGGTTTAGGTGGATTGGCCATGATAATTATTTATTTATTATTGTCACATGTATTAGCATAGATTGAATAGTATTATTTCTTGCGCGCTATACAGACAAAACATACCGTTCATAGAGAAGGAAAGGAGAGGGTATAGAATGTTGTTTTACAATCATAGCTAGGGTGTAGAGAAAGATCAACTTAGTGTGAGGGAGGTGTGGTGAACCATCGTTGGTTCACCACTGGGGTTTGTTACTATGTTACTGTTGGGCTAGGGTGTTGTTACTGTGGGGGTTGTACTATGTTGTTGGGTTAGGGTGTTTACCTGTTATAAGAGTTATCATGGCACATTCCAGTGGGGTCCCGCCTCCGGTGGCGAGGTATAAGACCCCCTGCTCCGGCAGGACCCCTTCAGTCTGAACTGGTGTATTCGTGTTAGTAGTTCCATTGTTACTTTATTAAAGCCTTCAATACCGAAGCCTTGGTTCCATGTGCTTATTGACGCGCATCAATTTAATAAAGTAAACAGAAAACTCACAACTGTGCAACAAGAAGAAAAACAGAGAGTATGGAACAGATTCTAAAACCGGATCGTCTGACACTGGACCCACGTGCGGTCGGTGCAGCTAACACATTCGACCATTGGTGGAAGTGCTTTGAGGACTACCTGGCAGCCTCGGTAGCTATCACTACGGACAGTGATAGACTCCAGGTCCTCCACGCAAGGGTAAGCGACACGATTTACCTAGCCATTCGTGCAGCTCCCACTTACCAGGGTGCCGTCGAGCTCCTAAAGAAAAGATACACTATGCCACCCAACGAGATACATGCTCGTTACCTCCTCGCTACACGACGTCGGCAGTCGGGCGAAACCATGGAGGATTATGCCAATGAGCTCCTGCAGCTTGCCAGGGGTTGCGACTGTAAGGACGTCTCCGCCGAACAGTATATGTACGACCTCGCCCGAGACGCGTTCGTAGCAGGGGTAGGGTCCTCGTACATCAGGCTTAAATTGCTAGAAAAGGGGAAACTCAACTTGACCCAGGCAATGGAGATGGCCGTGAGGTTGGAGGCGGCGTCAAAGAGCTTGGCGCTGTACCCCGAGGACCACGTGCAGTCAACGTGGTTGGAGCAAGCTCTGCTCCCTCCTCGCCCCGCGAACCCGCGCTCCCAGATCGATTCGACGACGGCGGCAGCTCCAGGTGGCCAGCGATGCTATTTTTGTGGTGGGGCCAAGCATCCACGGCAACAGTGTCCGGCAAGAACGGCAATCTGCAGCCAGTGCGGTAAAAAAGGCCACTATGGCAAAGTCTGCAGGTCCAAACCTAAAAACGGCAGTGTAGCTTGGTCTAAGTCTAAAAACGGCAGTGCAGCTTGTAACCCTCCAGAACGGAGACAATCTCCTTCGGCATCGCAGTACCCACGAGGTCCGACCACGTGCGAATCCAGGATGGCGCCATTGTGGCTGACGGAGGAGGAGGAAGACCACCAGGAGTCGCTGCGCTTGGCGCCCTCGCCCACATGCGATTCATGGGGCGGCCATCATGGTCCACGACGACAAGTGCGACCAGCAGGGGTCCTCAGCATCCACATCGGCAGCATGCAGCAGCGACAAGCAGGGGTCCTCAGCATCCACATCGGCAGCATGCAGTGGCGCCCAGGGGCCAACGGTGGCGTCGATCTCCCTGGATCAGACCAGGCATTACAGACTCGAACATTCTATGATGGAGGTAAAGGTTAGTGGCAGAACTGTGAATTGTCTGTTTGACAGTGGGAGCACCGAAAGTTTCATACACCCTGAAACTGCTAAAAGGTGTGGACTCCGGGTTCTCCCTGCCAAGCAGACAATTTCCATGGCATCACGGTCCCGGTCTGTACCGATCCAAGGACGATGTATGGTAACTCTTGAGGTACAGGGCACAATTTACGAGCAATACAGGCTCCTTGTGTTACCTCACCTTTGCGCGCCAATTCTCCTCGGACTAAACTTTATGGCCCACATGAGGAGTGTGATCCTACAGTACGGTGGGCCACTCCCTTCACTGGCAGTAGGGAATCAGCCGCAGCCTCCAAATTGCCCAAAGTGCCCCGCATGTAATCTATCCACCCTGAAAATTACTACACCATCCCTTTTTAAAAATCTGGTTCCTGGCTGCAAGCCCATCGTTACTAAAAGTAGGCGTTACAGCGCTGAGGACCGGATCTTTATTAGATCTGAGGTTCAGCGGCTCCTCAAGGAAGGGATCATACAGGCCAGTGCTAGTCCGTGGAGAGCGCAGGTCGTGGTAGTCAAAAGCGGGAACAAACCTCGGATGGTCATCGACTATAGTCAGACCATTAATCGTTATACGCAGCTGGATGCGTATCCTCTCCCGCGCATTTCTGATATGGTCAATCAGATTGCGCAGTACCGAGTGTTTTCTACCATAGACCTTAAGTCCGCCTACCATCAACTCCCCATCCGCCCAGAGGACCGACAATATACGGCTTTTGAGGCGGGTGGTCGTCTATACCAATTCCTCAGGGTTCCATTTGGTGTCACCAATGGGGTCTCGGTCTTCCAGCGTGCTATGGACCGAATGGTGGACCAGAACGGGTTGCGGGCTACCTTCCCGTACCTGGATAACGTCACCATCTGCGGCCATGACCAGCAGGACCACGACACGAATCTCCAACACTTTCTGCGCACTGCATCTCGCCTGAATCTGACCTATAACAGGGAGAAGTGCGTATTCCGTACGCGTAGGTTAGCCATCCTCGGATACGTGGTGGAAAACGGGGTCATTGGCCCTGATCCAGACCGTATGCGCCCACTCACTGAACTTCCCTTGCCCGCTAGCACGAAAGCACTGAGGAGATGCCTCGGGTTTTTTTCGTATTATGCACAGTGGGTCCCCAACTACGCGGACAAAGCTCGTCCGCTCATTAAGTCCACGACTTTTCCACTTACGCCGGAGGCCCAATTGGCCTTCAAGGTTTTGAAGAGTGACATCTCGAAAGCCACGATGCACGCGGTGGATGAATCCATCCCTTTCCAGGTGGAGAGTGATGCATCTGACTTCGCCCTAGCCGCCACACTAAACCAGGCAGGCAGGCCCGTCGCGTTCTTTTCCCGCACCCTTCAAGGCCCAGAAATTCGGCACTCAGCGGTGGAGAAGGAGGCTCAGGCCATTGTGGAGGCAGTCAGACACTGGCGCCATTACCTGGCAGGGAAGCGGTTCACCCTGATCACGGATCAACGATCCGTGGCGTTTATGTTCAGTAACACGCAGAGGGGCAAGATCAAGAACGATAAGATCTTGCGGTGGAGAATTGAGCTCTCCACCTATAATTACGATATTATGTATCGTCCAGGGAAGCTCAATGAGCCCTCGGATGCCCTCTCACGCGGAACATGCGCCATCATGCAGGAGGACCGCTTGAAGGCTCTCCACAATGATCTGTGTCATCCTGGAGTCACCAGACTCTACCACTTCGTCAAAGCCCGCAACCTGCCTTACTCGGTGGAGGATGTCAGGTCAGTGACTAGAAGCTGTCGGATTTGCGCAGAATGCAAACCACACTTTTATCGACCAGACCGGGCACAATTGGTCAAGGCCACTCGCCCTTTTGAGAGGCTGAGTGTGGATTTTAAGGGCCCCCTTCCCTCAACGGACCGGAATGTCTATTTTCTCAACATAATAGACGAGTATTCCCGGTTTCCGTTTGTTTTCCCCTGTGCGGACACGTCAACTGCCACCGTCATCAAGATTTTCAGTGAACTTTTTACCCTGTTCGGGTACCCCTGCTACATTCATAGCGACAGGGGCTCGTCGTTCATGAACAACGACTTGAGGCAATTCCTGCTCTCATTCGGGATTGCCTCTAGTAGAACCACGAGCTACAACCCTAGGGGTAACGGACAGGTGGAAAGGGAGAATGCTACAGTCTGGAAGGCTGTCCTACTGGCACTGAAATCCAGGGGCCTTCCAGTCTCCCGTTGGCAGGAGGTCCTTCCAAATGCGCTCCATTCTATCCGCTCCCTCCTGTGTACGGCAACCAATGCTACTCCCCACGAGAGGATGTTCTCATTCCCTCGGAAGTCGTCCTCGGGGACCTCATTGCCAGCCTGGTTGACGTACCCAGGACCCGTCCTTCTGCGGCGCCATGTGAGGGCTCGCAAGTCCGACCCCTTGGTCGAACTGGTCCAACTCCTCCACGCCAACCCTCAGTATGCCTATGTGGCATATCCTGACGGGCGAGAGGACACCGTCTCCATTAGAGACCTGGTGCCCGCAGGGGACGTAGCAACTCCTGTCGCTCCTATTCCCCCAGTCACGAATCCACTACTCCTCATTACTTCCCCAGATGTGGCACGGTCAGCACCGGGACCAGTGCATAACACTTTTACTCCCATGTACAGCTTGCCTGAGACTCGGAGATCGGTGCCACCATCATCATCACCACCACCACTACCACCAAACGTTCCAGGATCCCCTGCACCATCGCCTCACCAGGGCCGGCCGGCCCGGGAGTCCTTGAGGGGACAGCCAGACGTTGCTTTGGAAAGAGCGCCACCACAAGCACCTGCTCCGGTTTCGCAACCGGTGTTGAGGAGATCGGCACCTGCTCCGGTTTCGCAACCGGTGTTGAGGAGATCGGCACCTGCCCCGGTTTCGCAACCGGTGTTGAGGAGATCGCAGCGTCGGTGCGGTCCTCCAGACCGTCTGGACTTGTGAATCCTGTGATTTTTCTGTTATTGTCTGTTTATATGACCTGTTTTTCGTCCACCCCGCCACCTTTTGTTCTTAAAGGAGGGGTGAATGTGGTGAACCATCGTTGGTTCACCACTGGGGTTTGTTACTATGTTACTGTTGGGCTAGGGTGTTGTTACTGTGGGGGTTGTACTATGTTGTTGGGTTAGGGTGTTTACCTGTTATAAGAGTTATCATGGCACATTCCAGTGGGGTCCCGCCTCCGGTGGCGAGGTATAAGACCCCCTGCTCCGGCAGGACCCCTTCAGTCTGAACTGGTGTATTCGTGTTAGTAGTTCCATTGTTACTTTATTAAAGCCTTCAATACCGAAGCCTTGGTTCCATGTGCTTATTGACGCGCATCAGGAGGTCCATTCAAAAGTCTGATGGCAGCAGGGAAGAAGCTGTTCTTGAGTCGGTTGCTACGTGACCTCAGATTTTTGTATCTTTTTCCCGATGGAAGAAGGTGGAAGAGAGTGTGTCTGGTGTGTGTGGGGTCCTTGATTATGCAGGCTGCTTTTCCGAGGCAGCGGGAAGAGTAGACAGTGTCAATGGATGGGGAACTGGTTTTTGCCCCTTAGTGTCAGGGGGATTAGTGGGATAAATGCAGAGGATTATGATTCAGTGCAAGCTTGATGGGCCAAATGGCCTCCCCCTGCATTGTGGGGAGTCCATGATTTGGTGCGAATGGTGCAATCTCAGCCCGGCAAGTTGACTCAGCCATTTTATACCCCCTGGCATGCACCGTTCTCACTCGGCTAGCGCATGTGAATAGCAGCTCCTATTTCCCACTCCGAGGACTTCCACCCACCCAGGAGGGCTAAACTGAAAAGAACCAAAAGGTAGGAAGTTCAAAAAGAGATAGAAGGAAAGGCTAACTGGGTCACCTTGGGCCATTATGAAGTTACTCATCCTCAACCAGGAGAAACAAGATAAATCTTCCATCATAAAACCAAAAGTTATTCTTTTCTGCTGTGTGATATCTCAAGGAAAACAGAACTAACAAGTTTAGGAACATGGGTTACTTAAAGGGTGACAAACACACTGTGATTTTTCTTTGTTAGCTTAAACTCACCAAAATCTCATTTGCAAGCCCACAGTGTTTGTTATAGTTCACCACTTCAACCCTGCACAATTAATTATCTTTTCCTTTTGTGTAATTCATGTAAATGATCAGATACTCAGCTTGGCTATTGTTGACCCTGTTGCTGTCTCATTTGCTGAGGTGTAGTTGGGAACGTTCTGTTTCTTCCTCTTAATGAGATTTCACTTTTGTGTGAAAATCATTTTCATCTTCTAATTACGTACATACATCTCAAAATAATTTGTCGTGTACAATGCAGTTCTGTAAACCTAATTCTTTTTGAGTTTTGATGGAAATAAACCTTTGAAAAAAAAATGCCAGCACATTCATTATCTCAATGTTTTCAACTGGTTGGCTATCTGTAATTGCAGTTTGTATGTGAAGTAAAGTCAGTGTTGTAACATCGAAGAGGTAGCAGTCCATATACATACAGATAGGCCCCACAAACAGCACTGAGATGCATGGTCAGATACTCTGTTTTTAGTGATGTTCATTGTACGCAACCTGTCAGATTTGAAAGGTTGGACCTGTGCAGCTAAATTTCGGAACAAGGGTGAGATTTAGCATATTCACCTTCTCTGTTTAGTCCTCCAAGAACGAAGGACTGCATGAAAGATAAGAGTACACTCACATTTTATCCCAGGGCAGAAATGACGATTATAAGGGGACACAAGTTCAAGGTAAAGGGGGGGGAAGGTTCAGTGGAGATGTGCGGGTGAAGTTTTTTTGCACAGAGGGTGGAAGGGGCCTGGAATGCACTGCCAAGTGAAGTGGTTGAGGCAGACATGTTAGCGACATTTAAGACTTATCTGGATAGACACAAGAACAGGCGGGGAACAGAAGGATGCAGGCGATTGGTCCAGATAGGACAATGTGATTGGCGCAGGTTTGGTGGGCCGAAGGGCCTGTTCCTGTGCTGTACTGTTCTTTGTTTAATTTGTACAAAATTATTGACAAAGGCAATTAAGATTTGCAAAGGTGTGCAGCCAGAATCCTTTGGGAAAGGAAGTTGAGATGGCTCACTCTTATTTGGCTGTGTCATTTGTTTCATTCCTTCATGGGAGGTGAGGGTTGCTGGCTGGGCCAGCATTTGTTGTTCTTTCCTATTTATCCTTGAAGGTGGTGGTGAGCTGCCTTCAGAATCCTAGAATCCCGATAGTGCAGAGGGAGGCCATTTGGCCCATCGCATCTACCGACTGTGTATCTTACCCAGGCCCCCTCCCCCACCCTGTTTCCGTAGCCCCACACATTCACCATGGCTAATCCATCTAACCTGCACATCTTTGGACTGCTGCAGTCCATGTGGTGTGCGTACACCCACAGTGCTGTTGGGAAGATAGTTATTCGAACCATGCTAATCATGAGAATATTACAGGACTTCTTTGCTCACCAGCCTGTGATTTTCTGTCCAATCACTTTATTAAGGGGAAAATTGTAGGTCAGATCCCAGAAGTGAAAACCCCAGTCTGTCTGTCAATTCGTCGGGGTAAGAGGTGGCACCTGATGTTAACTGTACCCCATCTGCACATGCACACAGTCCAGAGTGCACTGAGGATGGGGATCCAAAAGCAAAAAGCTTTTATACTACAACTGGCTGAGACAGAAGCAGATTATGCCACAGTGGCCATGATCTATACTCCATACTCC
The DNA here is from genome assembly GCF_964213995.1 of Mustelus asterias. Lineage (NCBI taxonomy): Eukaryota > Metazoa > Chordata > Chondrichthyes > Carcharhiniformes > Triakidae > Mustelus > Mustelus asterias. The sequence continues at coordinate 33,891,244 of NC_135813.1, read as the reverse complement.
ATATTTGCACATTAAATAATGTGTACAGATATGTTCTTCATGTGTATGCATTTGCTTTTTATCCATACAAGGAAAGAGGATGAGTGGTCATAGGGAAGTGGTGAACAAAAGTGAAGGCAATTAATTTGTTATAATGGCTGGAGAGATGGCGAGAGTTAAAAATCCCACCCATTTTGATTTTTGACATTAACAGACTGGCAGCTATATGTGGTGTGCTTTTGGGTGTAATTCTGTCCCCGACCAATCAGATCAGACATTTCATCGCATCATATTTCATCTGGGACAAAGCAGTCCACTTGATTGGCATCCCTTCCACCAACATTCACTTCCCCCCTCCCCACCACTGACACATAATAGCAACAGTGTGTACCATTGACAAGATGCACTGCGGGAACTCACCAAGGCTCCTTAGACAGCACCTTGCAAACTCACTACCACTCCCATCTTGAAGGACAAGAGGCAGCAGGTACATGGGAACATCATCAGCCGGAAGTTCCCTCCAAGCCACTGACCATCCCGATTTGGAAACATAGCACTGTCCTTCACGGTGGCTGGGTCAAAGTCCTAGAACTCCCTCCTATCAGCACTGTGGGTGCACCTACACCACATGGACTGCAGCGGTTCAAGAAGGCAACTCACCACCACCTTCAATGGCAATTAGGGATTGGCAATGAATGCTGGCCCAGCCAGTGAAGCCCACACCCTTTGAATTATGTATTTTTAAATGCATCAAATGTGGGAATATATATATATATAATGTGGGCTTCCATTTTTCTTTGTAACTGGATCATTCACCACTTTCATAGAATAGAATAAGTATAGAGTCTGTACAGTGCAGAAGGAGACCATTCGGCCCATTGAGCAAGCACCGACAACAATCCCACCCAGGCCCGACCCCCATGTATTTATGCTACTAACCCCCCTGACATTGAGGGACAATTTGGCATGGCCAGTCAACCTAACCTGTATATCTTTGGACTGTGAGAGGAAACTGGAGCACCCGGAGAAAACCCACACACACGCGGGGAGAGTGTGCAAACTCTGCACAGACAGTGACCCGAGGCCAGAATTGAACCTGGGTCCCTGGTGCTGTGAGGCAGCAGTGCTAACCACTGTGCTACCAGGCCGCCCCACTTTGTTCATGTCTGTCAGCTGATATAACAGCCGAGCCAATGATTTGTGGTATATGAAAAGAAGAGGAATGACAGTGGAATCTCAGAGACATGAGGCAATACAAGGAAAGCTACACTCGTACGTGATCAATGACATAAAAATCCTTATCTTTTGTCATTTATTTTATCAAAAGTCATTCTTTGAAGCAGGATGTAAAAAGCAAGAATTAACAGAATATTTTGTCAATTATACAAAAAGCATAATTACATGATAATGCAAGTGCTAATCTCTATTAAGAAGGATAATTGGATGATTGAAAACTGTTACACTTATTGCTTATAATGACCTTAAATTATGAATATCCAATTAGTAAAACAAATTATACTGGAAGTAATCATCATATTACAAAGATGAATGGAAGTCAAACTGATGTGCACCACAGAAGTATGTATCAAGGCAGCATTCTTTCATTGCAAGTCTTTCGAATTGGAGTATTGAGTGATGTTGGCTACAATCGCAGGTAGGTGAAGCAGAGCTCCACATTGCAGTATCAAATTGATTGATGTGTCAGACTTTCATCCCCAACTTGGGCAAGTCACGAAACATTTACGTGATTGGACGCTTAAGTGTTCCATGGTGTTTTGTAACTCTAGAACAGTCATCATGAAGCCAGAGCAGTTTGAGATTACTTCATAAAATGGTCTCAATCCAATTGCCAAAATTCGATTGCTGTCTTGGATCAGTAGCTTGAAGCCATGTCTGCACAGTCACAGTTATTGGATTCCGACCAGCTCACGAGGGCAAAGGCTTTTCGTGTTGCTGATATTTCAGTCCCAGCCGAGTCCTCTAATCTCAACATGGACCAGAAATCAAACTTGTGATCAGTATAGTCTGCGCAGACCAGTTTCCTGTTAGGCAGCCTGCGCCCGCTAATTAACCCATCGGGAGCACAAAGACCACCTTCTCTGCAGTGTCAGCGCTATGCAGGGATTCCACTGACAGCAGATAATGACTAGTTATAGAAGCTAATGAACAAGTCCTCTGAATCTTAGATACCGACCCATAAAAAAATAGTTTGTGCTTAAAGCAGCAGCTTTTTGAGAGTGGGTCAATGCAACAACAGTGATTCTGGTAACACTAGCTTTCAGGAAAGAAAAGTCTATATTAATGATCTACAATGCTGGGATTGGCAGCATCCTTTTATCACACTATAGTCATGCTCTTTGGGTTAATTATAGCCATGTTCTTTCGGTTAGAGAAGCATAGAACTGGCATAATACCATAATTGTCACCCCATTATATTGCCTGGACATGAGCTTCTAAAATGATTGCTTCACAATAAACAGAAGTTATATCTGTTAACTTCCCCATCACTAACCAATTCAGGCAATGCTACAGTGCAGAAGGAGGCCACTCGGCCCATCGAGTCCGGACCAACCACAATCCCAGCCAGGACCCCTCCCCACAACCCCATGCATTTATCCTAGCTAGTCACCCTGACACCAAGGGGCAATTTAGCATGGCCAATCCACCTAACCTGCACATCTTTGGAGTGTGGGAGGAAAGCAGAGCACCCGGGGGAAACCCACGCCAACATGGGGAGAATGAGCAAACTCCACACAGACAGTGACCAAGCCGGGAATCGAACCCGGGTCTCTGGCGCTGTGAGGCAGCAGTGCTAACCACTGTGCTGCCCCAATTAAAGTTTTTTTGCCATTTAAAAACAAATCTTTCATGGGATGTAGGCTTCTCTGGCTACGCCAGCATTTATTGTCCATCCCTAATTGTCCTTAGGATGGTGGTGGTGTGCTGCCTTCTCAAACAGTGGCAGTCCATGTGGTGTAGGCATACCCACAGTGCTGTTAGGGAGGGAGTTCCAGGATTTTGACCCGGTGACAGTGAAGGAACAGAGATATATTTCCAAAGCAGGATGGTGAGTGGCTTGGAGGGGAGCTTCCAGGTGGTTGTGTTCCCATGCATCTGCTGCCCTTGTCCTTCCCAATGTTAGTGGTGATGGGCTTGGAAAGTGCTACCTAAGGAGTTTTGATGATTTGCTGTGTAAATATTAAGGTTGAGAAGTGCTTCACTTTTCTTTTGCTGACATTACTTGCTTGTAAAATACACTTTTGGTTAACCTGACTTTTTTTTTAGTTATGATTAAATAAAATCCATGACATGATGATGGATTACAGAATGTGTTGGAATCAATTTTTATATTTTCAAGTTGGGTTTGGTATGGGCTGCCAGAAATGGATGCCATTCTGTGGTAGATGATTCTCCCTGTCCAATGCAGATTGCAATGCAGTATGAAATGTGCCTTAAAACGCCAAAATCAATGGTAAGTTTCCAAGAGAGATTCTGCTTAAAGTTTACTGTTTAATCAATACAAAAATGCCAATAATTTGGACCAAACAGTGACAGCAGATGCCGGTGATAAATGGCTGCCTTAACATAAAGGGGCAAATTGATTACTCTATTCTCCACAGCCACTTATTCATTACCTCTAAAGCTATTCATTACCTGCTGTCAAAGAAATCTATCATAATCCACCACTACATAGATGATAGCTATTGTTCCCCAGTGGTCTAAATTGATGAGCATAGAGTGTCTATTTGGGAGCTGTGCAGACGAGGATGGTTCCACCTCTGGTCCTCGGTCCATGGTGGGATCAATGGGCTTAGCTGGGTCAAGAAAAAGGCCACCAAACTTGGTCCCCTGTCAGTTGTGATCCAGTGACTCTTATTATTTGTTCATGGGATGTGAGCGTCGCTGGCTGGCCAGCATTTATTGTCGCACCCCAAGTTGCCCTTGTTCAGAGGCCGTTTAAGAGTGAACCATATTGCAGTCAGTCTGGAGTCACATGTAGGCCAAACCAGGTAAGCATGGCAGATTTCCTTCCCCAGACATTAGTGAACCAGATAGGTTTTTACAACAATCGGCAATGTTTTCATGGTTAGATTTGTAATTCTAGATTTTCCTCACTGGAAAGAATTTGTGTGTGGATGCACAATGGTTTTAACATCTGTGATGCCTTCTGCAGTGAAATAGGCAGTCTACCCTCACGCTAAAACAGTGACCACATTGGTGTGACTGGCTGGAGCCTGTGCAATGAAAACCAAGCATGAGCCAACTCTCTTTAGCTGTGAGACAGAAAGGTTGAATGGAAAAAAGATGTCCAATGTCATATTGGCTCAGGCAGATTTTAAATGTTCCTAACAGTGACCATAAACAGTCATTTACCTATGTGAATGAGAAGCCTAATGCCTGTCTAAGTACTTCTGCTTAAAGTTGCTCTATTTCCATCGGTTCCATCTGTAGAAGAGACATGAAGGCTGCTAACTGAAAGGTAAGTATTTTTCTTCCGTTGACTCCATAGCCTGATTGCAAGACGCTGCAGCAGTGTAGCCAATCTTCTTTGGTATAGGAGAACTGCAGAGTTGACCAGTTTGGGTCTCTTTCAAAACTCTTTCCCCACTCGCTCCTATTTTGTTTCCTGGATGGATCTTCGAACTCAAGACAATGGCATCCAACTTTGTCATCCTGGCTGAGCTGACCTTCAAAAAATGAGGAATGTTTCTTCTTTTGCTAACATTACTTATTTGTGAAATACACTCTGAGTTAATCTTTTGCATTTATTTAAGACATGATTGAGGAAAAACCTGTACCAGGTTCATCACCTGAAACATTTTCCACCTCTCCTGACATGATAGAAAGTTGTCTGGCTGTTTCCTAACCACAAGGAACAAGAATCACATTTAGAAAATTAGTGGTGCATTTTATTTATCAGCAATGGCATCAAGTAAACCCCTAGCCACCATATCAGCCATGATTGAATGGCCGAGCAGACTCAATGGGCCGAGTGGCCTAATTCTGCTCCTATGTCTTATGGTCTTATAACTAGAATACAAAAGCAGGGACATACTGCTGCAGCTTCATAAGGTTCTGGTCAGACCACATTTGGAATATTGTGAGCAATTTTGGGCCCCATATCTAAGGAAAGATGTACTGGTCTTGGAGAGGGTCCAGAGGAGGTTCACGAGAGTGATCCCGGGAATGAAAAGCTTGACATATGAGCGTTTGAGGACTCCGGATCAATACTCGATGGAGTTTAAAAATTTGAGGGGGGAGGGAATCTCATTGAAACTTACAGAATAATAAAAGGCCTGCATAGAGTAGATGTGGGGAAGATGTTCCCATTAGTAGGAGAGACTAGGATCCGAAGGCACAGCCTCAGCGTAAAGGGACGACCCTTTCGAACCAAGATGAGGAAGAATTTCTTCAGCGAAGGGGTGCTGAATTCATTGCCTAAGATGATAACAGTGGGGTGCATAGCAATGATGGGCACACTGAAATTTCAATGCCCTGTGGTAAGAAATGATAGGATATGATTCCTTCATTTAAGCTGCTCCTTGGCCTCTGTCATGCCATTTAGAGCTGTTGGAATTCAGCACTAAGCACCATAGTTGGTGCAAAGAATACTTGAGACAGCTTAATTGGTATTAGCGTAAGAGTGCACTTTCCAGAAGGGCCCCGGCGGTTCAAGTAAAAGGTCCACCATCATCATCTCAAGAGCAGTAACAGGGACAGATCAGGAATGTCTGAAACCAATCAAAGCATCAATTTCTTAATATCCATTGCGCACTATTTTTCTTCATTGAAGCACTGATTTCTCCCCTACAAGCCAACACAGGAAATGAGCAAACCTGACCAACAGTGTCAGAAGAACCAGCACAGACCCAAAGTGTTGACCATTCTCACACAAAAACAGCCTACAATGTGTAAAAGCAAATAATTACGCTGAAAAAGCAGTTAGACATGGGCTCGTATTTTTAGCTGTAAGGCAAAGTCAGTGTTTCTTCATTGGGACGAATGGGAAAATAACTACAAAAGTACATGAAGGCTTGAAATGTGTAAAAAGAATAAGTGTTTTCTATTTGTTATTTGATAACAAACTGCCTCAGGGCCGAGTTTGCACTGTGCATCGATTGAAACATTGCTTATTCTTGATATTCAATGGCAACTTTTATTTCTGATCCTCCTGGGTGATTCCTAATTCACCAAATAATAGTAATGGAGAAAGTGATTGAATGTGGGCTTTGCTGCCATATTCTTACAGGTGTCTAATCAAGGACACCTACAAGCAGTCAAGGTCCCTCATTTGTTATGAAGTTTGATTTCATAACCTGGATTTATATACTTGACTTTTCAGAGCTGTGGCAATGTGAAATGCTCTTTCTCAGTCAGTCTGACAAAATAAAACCATTCTAGTTTGTAGGAACAATGGACCATCTCAGTACAATTAACATTTTTCGCATGAAGAACACTCAGCTTCATAAACATATACAATATAGTGTAAAATTTCCTCTTTTGAGTATTCTTCTGTGGCAGTTTCACTGTTGCATGCTTTCAGAAAGATCTGGAAACAGGCCCTGTGGTTTTTGTGCCAATGTGTAATGTACACCAGCAATCCAGTAGAGCTAAATGAAGTCGCAATCATTGGTTAATTTTGTTATTCTCATACACACTCGTACACACACACACGCACACACATGTAGTGCATCCCACTGTTGCAGGTAAGAGAGAGAGATAGATGGTGGGTAGGGTTTCCCAGAAAAATGGCAAAGTGACACATTCTGACTGAAAACCTGCAGCTGGAATCCCATGGTCATTCATGCCAGCGGGATTTTCTGGTCTCGCTGCAGTGAATGGAGATTTGGTTGGGTGCCAGATTCTCCATCCTAGCGGCAGCGGGGCGTGAATGGCCGTTGAGACCACACCCTATGTGTTTCACCCCAGAAACTCAGCCAGGTTTTCACTCCAGATGTTGTAACATTTGGTTTAAAAAAAGCATGTTCTGCGCTATCATTCTTGAGGGGTGGGGCCTAGAGATGCCAGCAATGTCGTTTCCATAGCGATCAGGGCACCATTTTTAAATGGCACCCTGATCTCAACATGAAGAAACTGGAACTTGACATCATTGGATATCGGGACCCACTCCCCCATTGTCGCATGCAATCTTCCCTGCCCCCTTCCATTCATTGTCACCGGCAATTACCAACCCCCATTGTCACTCCGCCCCCTGCCCCACATCTTGGCTGTGTCAACTTGACACTGCCCTGCCATGTCCCTGACCACCCAGGGGCTACACTGATCTCCACGCCCCCGACATGGTCGTCTCGACTGCTGGGGAGCAGTCATGATTCCCACCGGTGTGACATCATGTTGTTGAGTGGAGAACATTTGAAGTCCCCGGAAGGTACAGAAATATGCCGTTTAGGCATATTAGAATCTATTTCAATGGATGGCAATCAGGTTCACACCCTTGCTGGACATGAACTTAATGATATTGCCAGGGGAGGTCAGGGAAGATCCCATGCTGAGATCTCATGAAAATTTTCAGCCATAACGGGATTGCGTCCGCGTCGAATGGGCCTGGAAAATCCCGGCAGATATCTAACTTAAGGTGCCTTCTTGGCGACTTTTAACTTAAAATGGACATGGCTGCCTGTGCACCAAGGTGGAGGGAGCACCTTCCCAAGAAAGCAGGTACCCATAGATGTGGCCAAGTGGTCGGGAGGGCCTCAAACTCTGCCTGGAGTATTGGCCCCCTGGTCTGCTAGAGGCTGCCTTCAGGCAACTGGCCCAGCTTCCGGCACTGATAGAGGGTATGAAGGCTGAGTGCTCCTTTAATAAGCAATTACTCACCTTGTTTGGTTGTCTACTGCTTGGAGGTGTTGAACAGTTCTGCCCGCTTTATCACACCTGACTGTCTGCACCTCTACCGCAGGTACATTCACATCTGGGAATCCCTGGAGCAGGAGCATGCAGAGTCCACGGGCATCATCGAGGTCTTCTGTGCCTGTTGGGCCCCGCAGGGGCTGGGGTGTATTATTGACCCTTTTAATCACGTTTTGGTTTGATGTTTTAAGTTTCCTTTACACTTTGTCTTTTGTTTTGGGCAGTTCCCTTCTTTCTGGGGGCTGCCATTCTTGCTTTGTCCCTGAATTTGGTTGATTTAGTTTATTTGATTCACAAGAAAAGAAACTGGAGTTTAGAAGAGTGAGAGAGGATCTCATATAAACATATAAAATTCTAACAGTGTTAGACAGGGTAGATTCAGAAAGAATGTTCCCAATGGTGGGGGAGTCCAGAAGTAGGGGTCATAGTTTGAGGATAAGGGGTAAACTTTTTAGAACAAAGGTGAGGAGAAATTTCTTCACCGGAGGGTGGTGAATGTGTGAAATTCACTACCACAGAAAGTAGTTGAGGATGAAACATTGTCTGATTTCAAGAAGAAATTAGATATAGCTCTTGGAGCTCAAGGGATTAAGGGATATGGGGGGGAAGGGAGTATCAGGATATTGAATTCAGTGATCAGCCATGATCAAAATGAATGGCGGAGCAGGCTCAAAGGGCCGATTGGCCTACTCCAGCTCCTAGTTTCTATGTTTCTATTTGCCCCCTTTATCACTTCCCGAAATAAATGATCCATGGGCAGCATGGTGCCAGAAAACTTTCACATTGGCCGACAACACAAATTGAGTGCTCGCCATCTCCTTACTCACCCCCCCCCCTCCCCCCCGCCCCCCCATATGGGAGTTCGGAGGTGGTAAAAGGCGCCATGCAAATACAGATTTGTTCTTTCTCCAGTGCAATTGATGTTCCAGGTCATAGATGAGGCTGGCAATCTATTCTGCAGCACCACAGTGAATTTACTTCAAGAGTATTTGTTTCGCTCCAAAGCACTTTGCGACGTGCTGTGATTGTTAAGGGTTCTATCTGTTTAATTTTCTGCATTGGTTAATTATTTCCTCCAGTTTGGACTGCTGCTCTTTTAAGGATAAGGCTCACAGCCGCTTTCCATGTCTAAGGCACTCCATCTATAGAAAGGCCAGCCTGCTGCTACTCACGGATAAAGCTTATTGCGCCAAGCAATGGTTTAGTCGAAGCCATCGGCTTGGGAGTGATTTTATGCACAAATAGGTTGCAGAAGCTCGTGTGGGTTGTGTGGAATTAGGAACCCTAAAAATGGTGGGAGGATGAATTATGAAGGATACCTTGAAGAAGTTTCTACTTTTTCAGACTGATCATTCTTGGAAGTGGTTGCAAATATTCAAGTTCAGTTTCCTTTGGTTGAGTTTAAATTTATTTATTCGTGTCACAAGTAGGCTTACATTAACACTGCAATGAAGTTACTGTGAAAATCCCCTAGTCGCCACACTCCGGCGCCTGATTGGATACACTGAGGGAGAATTTAGCATGGCCAATGCACCTAACCAGTTGTGGGAGGAAACCGGAGCACCCAGAAGAAACCCACGCAAACACGGGGAGAACATTCAGACTCTGCATGGACAGTGACCCAAGCCAGGAATTGAACCCGAATCCCTGGCGCTTTGAGGCAGCAGTGCTACCATATGTTAACACTCAGCTGGTTAATTTCCTACAAATAAAAGCAGAAAATGCTGTAAAATCCCAGCAGATCTGACAGCACTGTGGAGAGAGAATAGAGCCAATGTTTCGAGTCAGGATGACCCTTCGTCAGATTTCCTTAATTTCCCACTTGGATGTATTGAAGGGAGAAGAGCAAAAAATGCCTTTTTTTTAAAAAATTTGCAAGGGAACATCTCTCGGGCATTGATCAGAGTACATTTCTTTAATTGAGAATAGATCATAATTCAATTGTGCAAGAACACAGCCATTTGAACCAACACAACAGAACCTTATTGCAAGATTTATCACTGCAAGGTAATATAGGGATTAATAATGAGACTCCAAAAACGCTTTGAATTCCCATTATTGATCCGATTTGAATAAAGGTTGAGAGGGCTGGCAGAACAAGTGGTTACCAGAGTGTTGCAAACCCTCACGATGTTATTAACAGTTTATTGATTTTCTTTTCACTGTACTTTTGATGCATGTGACCCAAGGGAGACAACCAAACAGTAATTGATCACTGCACCTCTTGATTTAAGCAGGCAAATGATTGCCATCTTCCAACAACCATTTCAGTGAGATATTTTTGCAAAGCACCTACCCGAGCATTACTGTTGGTGAGTTGCACCTTGGAAAGTCATTGACCAGCTGAGAGAGAATCAAACATATTGCAATTTGCCAGTGAAGTGGCAGAGTTTTGGAGGGAGATGAAGTTACTTGACTCCTTAATATGACTTGTCAATTTGAATATTGAGTACCAATATCTTTCTTTCCCAAAAAGATCATCACTTAAAATCCATATGTCAGTTGCATTTCAATTTAGATTTACTTAAAATTACTTGTTTTGACCCTCTATCCTTCAATTTTATGAATGATAAGTTGCAAACAAGTGCCTCCTCTTAGATGTAGGCAATTAGATCCGATATCTTAAATAATTATTATATTAATTAAAGTTTAAAGTTGATTTATTAGTGTCACAAGTAGGCTTACATTATCAATGAAGTTACTGTGAAAATCCCCTAGTCGCCACACTTTGGTCCCTGTTCGGGTACACTGAGAGAGAATTTAGCATGACCAATGCACTTAACCAGCACGTCTTTTGGACTGTGGGAGGAAACCGGAGCACCCGGAGGAAACCTATGTAGATGCAGGGAGTACGTATGGACTCCAGACAGGCAGTGACCCAAGCTGGGAATCGAACCTGGGTCCCTGGCGCTGTGAGGCAGCAGTGCTAACCACTGTGCCACTGTGCCTCCCCATTATGATGATATACATAATGGGGTGCCTTTAATCACTGAGTATCATGACCTATTCTAGTGGCACTAGTTTCCAAAATGTGTCTTCTGTAGCTAAGTGCAATCAGAATTTACTGAGATTTGGCCAACAGACAGGAAATTAGCCCTTCTTAGCCTTTGACCTTGGTGAATTGTGTTAAAAGTGTTTTCAGGTTGCAGACAGTGGGATTGGGGCGGCACGGTGGTTAACACTGCCGCCTCACAGTGCCAGTGACCCGGGTTCGATTCCCGGCTGGGTCACTGTCTGTGTGAAGTTTGCACATTCTCCCCGTGTCCGCATAAGTTTCCTCTGGGTGCTCCGGTTTCCTCCCACAGTCCAAAGATGTGTGGGTTAGGTGGATTGGCCATGCTAAATTGCCCCTTAGTGTCAGGGGGACTAGCTAGGGTAAATGCATGGAGATAGGGTCTGGTGGTCAGTGCAGACTCGATGGGCTGAATGGCCTCCTTCTGCACTGTAGGGATTCTATTCTATAGCTGAACCAGCAAAGTCACATGAGCCTGGTGCAAATTCATCTGCAGTTGGGTCATCATTGGTTACCAATAAACAAATGCAAAGTATTCTATTGGTCAGTTCCAATTCGGGATTGTTTGTGTGGACATTCGGTGGAATTCTCCGACCTCACCTGTGGCTGGGATTCTCCGCTGCCCCTGCAGTGAATGGAGATTTGGCTGAGCGCCAAATTCTCCATTCTTGTTGGCGGGGAGAATCCTGCCCTTTGTTTCGGACATTATTGGATGTTTGATATTGCATTGTGGTGTCGAGAAACTTTCCTCCATGTGCTAAAAGAAGGAATGAAAATGTATTCATGAATTATGAATGTGTATTTCATGACTTCAGGATGTCCCACAAGCGCTTTGCAGCTAACAAATTAATAAGCAGGAACGTAGGAAATGCAGCAGCTAGTTTGTGAACAGGAAAGTCCCAGGAACAGTGAAGCAATGATGACCAGATAACCTGTGGGATTGGTTGAGAGATATATATCAGGCAGAAGATTGGTAAAAAAACAGTTTCTGCTGCTCCTCAGCAGAGTGCCATGGGATCTTTTATGTCAAGTTGAGAAGGCAGATGCACCCCTCTGTTTATTAGCATATCCAATGGTGTTTCACACTGAAACGCAGACAAGAGAAAGTCTGTCTGGAATATATGATTGGGTCTTGAACCCACAACTTTCTGATTCAAGAGGGAGTGCGCTGCTGACTGAGTCATTGCTGGCACCAGTGTGCTGTGTTGCTGCAAAATCACATGCCAGTTCTTCTTAAAAGTGCTCACTATAGCCCATAAATTGGTTGAAAATGACATGTGAATGATGCACACCACTATTAACATACAAATTGGCTAGCAAATTTAGAGACTAAGAAATATGACGTGATGGTGGCACGGCAGCACAGTAGTTAGCACTGCTGCCTCACAGCGCTTGGAGACCCGGGTTCAATTCTGGCCTCGGGTGACTGTCTGTGCGGAGTTTGCACATTCTCCCCATGTCTGTTTGGGTTTCCTCTGGGTGTTTCGGTTTCCTCCCACACTCCAAAGTTGTGCTGGTTAGGTGGATTGACCACGCTAAATTGCCCCTTCATGTCAAGGGACTAGCTGGGCAATTTGTGGGGTTACGGCGATAGGGACCGGGTGAGATTATTGTCAGTGCAGGCTCGATGGGCCGGATAGCCTCCTTCTGCACTGTAGGGATTCGATAATTGTGTGTCAATTTTTCCTGTGTCACCATTTACCTCATGCAAACATTATCTCTCCCCCAGCCTCCTCGTTAGTTTTAGGAACCTACTAATATGCATGTTAATTGCCCATTAAATGGTCTATGGAAAGTTGCATCTCATAAATAATAGCATAAGTATCCTTTTCAAACTTGCTGATAATTAATGACTCCCAATTAGCCTCTCTGGCTCAGAAAATGAATAATTCTCAGTCCATCAAGTACTTAATTGTTATTGGAGACATTAAAAATGTGAATTTTTAAATTTCCTTTCTTATTTTCTTCCTTGCACTTGCAGCAATTTATGGTGGAAGTAATTGCTGAGCTGTAGGGTGCAGAAATAGTCTAATTAACTAAGTTTACAGCATAAAATGTTCCACTCCAGCAAGTCCCAGCCCCGTGTTGCTACAAATGAGGCACTGAGGAATTTCTTCCCCCAGAAGAATCATTTATTTTTAAGAGCTGAGAAGGACGCCGAACTTTCTTCACGAACATGTCCTGTGTAAACATCTCTCTTATCAAAATGGGTTTGATATTAAAAATATTTTTCCCATCTGCGTCACTTGGAAATATAGCACATAGCTAAGATGGAGCCCGTGGGGAAATCAGAACTTACTGGAAGCTTAGCACTTTTGGAAAAACCACCGATCAAAATGAAAAATTGCACATTGTGCAGTTCAAAGTGTTTCCCCTGGTAAATGACACATTCTGGTCTGATGAGATGACATGCACTCTTCAGTATTAACAAGACATCTGGGAAATCAGGTACCATCCTCCCTCTCCGCCCTTCAGGGTGGTGGCTACTGAAGAGAAATGGTTTTGACGTTAACTGTTGGAGTCTAATCAGACACTCACTGTGGATCTGGGTTGCCTTTGTTGCTTCCTACCTCGACAGTGTTAATTTGCAAGCCAGCAAGTCTTCAGACTGCAGCACTTGTGAAGAGTTACTTCACTTAATGGTTAATGTCAGGAAAAATAATGCATTCATGATCTCAGGCTGCCTGAATGCTCTGCAAATAATTGAGATAATATAAATGCCTGCAGTGTTAAATTAATAGCCACACTAAGAGGCTCATTAGTGATTGATACATTGAAGACTTCTCAACAAGAATTAACGTATGCAAACCCTATTTGTGGGCCTCAGTCAGCCTTATTTAAGGGTTGTCAAATCTGACGCATATGTTGCCTTTTGCCATGTGTCCGTCCAATAATAAACTGATGACATTTAGCCGGGCTGTTGAATCTTTGATCTTTTAGCTATATTGATTCAATACGTCCAAAGGGTATTTGAGGGTTTTTTTTTACAAATATTACACAAGTAGTAGCATGCAGTGAACCCTCCAACTATATGAAGATACTTTAAGTTGCAAATCTTGCTTAAAAACAAATTTTTTCATACTTTGAAGAGGTGGATAAAATAAATGGAAGTAACTCTTTCAGTGCAATCAATGAAGTGATAACTAGCTGGAGTTTATTTGCGCTTATCTTCTTTGTGGAGAGTTCCCATACTCTTGGCCCTCACTAAATAAACTCATTTTTTCCCCCTGTCTTGTGCCACGATGTGATTGTCCCTTTAAGAGCAACACAGCAGAGTAAGCGTCACCTGGCCTGGATGACCAATCGGGACTCAGGAAAGTGTGGAAACATCCCAGGGGAGGAATTCTCTTAGGCACGAGCCATTCCAGAACTCGTTGCAAACAGGTTGCCACTCTTGTCGATCCTAGTAAATGATCCGAGTGGTATTATTGGTAGACTATTAATCCAGAAACTCAGTTAATGTTCTGAGGGCCCAGGTTCAAATCCTGCTATGGCAGTGGTGGAATTTGAATTCAATAGAAAAAATCTGGAATTAAGAATCTACTGACGACCAGGAAACCATTGTCGATTGTCGGAAAAACACATCTGGTTCACTAATGTCCTTGAAGAAAGGAAATCTGCCGTCCTTACCTGGTCTGCCCTACATGTGACTCCAGAGCCACAGCAATGTGGTTGACTCTCAACTTCTCTTGGGCAGCTAGGGATGGGCAATGAATGCTGGCCAGCCAGCAATGCCCATGTCCCAAGAATGAATAAAAAATAAATAAATCCTTTGTTTTTCACTCATGAAGTCTGTGAAAGTGCATTATTACAACTACCCACCGAAGAACTTATTTTTATGGAATGCCTCCTTCATTGCTGTGTTTGATTCCTCTGCCCCACAGCCCCCAGGAAAAAAAGTTTGACCAATTTCCATTCAAGGACAATTTAGGTAATAATGGTCCAGAAATTGCTGTAGCAAAGCATTTATGGCGAGCGATTTGGATTTTTAAGAACTCACCCATTGTTATATATGTAAGTTGGGGGTTTGGGGCTCGTACTGCCCCTTTAAGGGTGCAGATCATGTGATCCCCTGAGCTGGGGCTAGCTCCTCCCAGCGTGGAACATGGTTAAGTAGTCTAAATCCTGACTGTGGGACAGTGCACATTTATAATAAAGTGTTCCCCATTGTTCAAGTTCAGAAGCCTGCTTTGTGGTTCTTCTGCACCTTACCTCAATAAGTACATCCATAACACTTCTCAGATTATATTGTTAACACAAGCTGAAAATGGGGATCTGAGCCATTGAGAATGCCGGCCGGGTCAGATGGCTTAGCTCCTTAATGAATGAAACTTAAGTATAGATTCAAGAGTAATTGACAAAAGGATATTAGATCTCTACTTTACAAAACAAAACATTGCAAGGCTATATGGAAAGTGCAAGGTGGTCAGGCTAATTGGTAGTTCTTTCTCAGAGCAGACATAAACACAATGACTCAAAGATGACCTTCTGTGCTGTACGATTCTGTGAGAAAAATACAGAGTGAATGATCGAGCAAGGCATAGACTGAATTTAAGTCAAATTACATACAGAAAGAGAAATAATGGGCCCGATTCTCCCACTGTGACCAGCAACTTTTCTGGCGGGTCGGGTCGGGAGGTGCGCGTGTCGGCCATTTTGCGGGTTCCTCGCAAGCTTTTACGACCCGCGCGCATCTCCCAACCAGAAGGAAATGGCGCCGCCGGGAATGTGCAGAAGTCCGGCGGGAAGTGAAGTAAATCATTTGAATATGTTTTACATATATTTTAAATGTATTTTAAATGTGATTATCGGGCCCAGCACGGAACTTGCCAGGCCTGATCACAGTCTCCCACCCTGCCAGGAGTACTTCATTCCAGCAGGGTTTTGAGTAGCTCCCCACGTTTGGGGAACTAGTGGGAGACCTCACCGGAGGGAAGGTGGGCAGAAGGGATCGGGTGGTGGGAGGGGTGGTGTCCCCTGGACATGGGCATCCTGGCAGTGCCAGCATGTGCCCCTAGCACTGCCCAAGGAGCAAAGTGTCCATGCCCAGGGGGCACCTTGGCACTGCCCACCAGGCAACAGGCACTGCCAAGGGGGTGGGGCCTATTGTGGATGGGGCCTAGAGGTGATTGGTGGGGTTGGGGGGTTCCGCTGCCACTCTGCATTGGGATCGGTCTGGGCTGGAGGGAGGCCAGCGATCGGGGCGGTGTGGGGGGGGGGGGGAGGTTGGTCTGTCCGGGAGGCCTGCATCCCAGAGGGATGGAGTCTGATCCTGGGGGGGGTCAGCGGGGTGGAGCTGTGCCGGGGTGAGGTGGGTGGGGGGATCTCCGCTGCTGGGGGGAGGGGTTGGGCTAGACATTGGGGTGCTCTGGGGCGGGGGGCGGGGAGGTCAGGGCTAGCACGGAACTTGTTATGGGGGCAGCGATCGAGCTGGCCAGCAAACGGGGGAACTGACGGATCAGAACCACTGCGCACGCGCAGAGTTCCGGAGCTGTCAGACTCCGGTGTGAATAGGCCCCGCCCCCCTGGGTTTTTAATGAGATTCACGATTGTGACCTCTGCATTGCAGAGTGCGGAGATTCAGGTCTGAAGCTGCCCTGAAAAAACAGTCGTGACCTAGAACAGTTTTCCCATCAATTCAGCACTTTTGGGAGAATCACCCCCAATATATTTGATTTGAATTGAATTGATTTATTATTGTCACATGCATTGGTATACAGTGAAAATTATTGTTTCTTGCGTGCTATACAGACGAAGCATACCATTCAAAGAGAACAAAAGGAGAGGGTGCAGAATATAGTGTTATAGATGTGTGTCAGATCTAGGGTGGAGAGAAAGATCAAATTAATATAAGGTAGGTCCATTCAAAAGTTTGATAGCAGCAAGGAACAAGCTGTTCTTGAGTAGGTTGGCTTGTGATCTCAGACTTTTGTATCTGAGGAAGGATGCCCTTGTTATAGAGGGAGTGCCGCAAAGATTTACCAGGCTGATCCCTGGGCTGGCAGGTCTGTCATATGAGGTGAGACTAAGTCGGTTAGGATTGGATTCATTGAAGGTTAGAAGAGTGAGAGGGGATCTCATAGAAACTTATAAAATTTGAACAGCATTCGACAGGGTAGATTCAGAAAGAATGTTCCCATTGGTGGAGAGTTCAAAACTCAGGGTTATAGTTTGAGAATAAGGAGCAAATCTTTTACGACTGAGGTGAGGAGAACTTTCTTCACCCAGAGAGTGCTGAAGGTGTGGAATTCACGACCACAAAGTAATTGTGGCCAAAACATTGTGTGATTTCAAGAAGAAATTAGAAATTAGGGGCTAAAGGGATCAAAGGATATGGGGGGAAGGCGGGATCAGGATATTGAATTTAATGATCAGCCATGATCAAAATGAATGGTGGAGCAGGCTCGAAGGGCCTGCTCCTGCTTCTATTTTCTATGTTTCTCTGAGAGAAAGAGAGTGGATTAATCAGAAACAAAGTGACCTAAGCATAAGGGCACAAGAAATAGGAGCAGGGATTGACCATATGACTCATTGAGCCAGACTGCTGCACCATTTAATATGATCAGCGCTGATCGATTTTCCTGCCCACTCCCATATCCATTAGTTCCCTGAGAGACCACAAATCTGTCTGTCCCAGCCTTAAATGTATTTTCAATGATGGAGCATCCACAAGCATTTGGGCAAGGAATTTCAAAGATTCACAACCCTTCGAGTGAAGTAAATTTCTCCTCATCTCAGTCCTAAACGACCAGCCCCTTGTCCCGAGACTGCGCAAGAAAAAGGAGGCAAGAAAATACAAAGTTTAATTTAAAACTTGAAAACCTCCAGGAACAATTTATCTGCAGGAATGATGGCCCACAGTTTTGCCATTTCATTTCTGGGCCTCCAAGACTTTGGTCCATAAATCCCTTTGTTAATAGGATTCTTACAACATGAAATATCAACCCAAAGTAGCTCGGGCAAAAATTAATTCTTATTAAAAGTGCAAATCTATCAATTTCATGACACACAATGGTGAAGGTCATGGTAAAGTGGATTTTTTTTTTGCTTTTGGGAAGGTTAACAATAGATTAGAGCATTGCCAATCACTTTGTGATTTGTGGTGTATCAGAACACGTGACATATCCCTTCTTTGGCACAAATTGCTGTTCATTTTTTAATAAAAATCAGAGTGAAAGTGAACTTGCAATCACTCTTCCAGCAATTTCTGTCCAGCATTACAACCAACCAGGGCTCACAGATATATTGAATGAATTCTTCTCATTAGTCTTTGGGCAGTAAGCACTTTTGACAAATTAGAGCCATAGTAAATGGGATGAATCATGCATAAAAATCTACTGCACAGGAATTGGAAGAATTTAATATCAACGTTCACCCAGGTTGCATAAATCTTGGAGTTCCCTTTGAGGCATTGGAGGTAACATTGAGATCTTAGTACCACATGCTATGGCATAAATCCCACCAATGTGCCACCTACCATGACCTGTAGTCATTTCCTTTCCGAAGGAATTGTGAAAGATTTGGGAGAGGTAATTTCAGAACTTGCACGCACCTTGTATCATTGCAGAATCAGATGACCCTGCCTTTGAATGG
The DNA here is from genome assembly GCF_964213995.1 of Mustelus asterias. Classification (NCBI taxonomy): domain Eukaryota; kingdom Metazoa; phylum Chordata; class Chondrichthyes; order Carcharhiniformes; family Triakidae; genus Mustelus; species Mustelus asterias. Next base: position 33,872,787 of record NC_135813.1, on the reverse strand, counting down.
GCAGAAACAGCCAGCTCCATTCCAGTTGTAGGCAGCTATACACTTTGAGTGCTTCTCCTATCAAAGCCTCAGGGGCCCACTTTACCAGCTCATCATGCTGGTTGATCGGCGTGGTGAGCTGGTAAGATCGCAAGAGAAACGAGAAACCGGGTTCACATTGGGAGATCAGGCGCACACGCAATGACGCCCTCTATCAGTCAGCAGCTGACTCCCTGGCGTGAATAGATTCCATCCACTCCCCCTACTGGCGTGAATCACACTTTGCCTCATTTTTTTCACTAAGTGGCGTAAAATTTGAATTTTCCTTTCACCGAAAAAAAGGGTATGGAATTCTCCTGTTTGCACGCTCGTTCAGCACATAGAATTTCTTTGGTAAGATCACTCCCTCAGAAACCGATACTGCTGGCAAGTGTCCCTGTTTGTGCATACTTTTGCTGACTTTTTAAAATAGCAACTAATTTCTTTGTGTAGGATTGCAAAATCCTTTGAATTCACTCTCAGATGGTTGTCCTTGGTCTCTTACCAAATTATTCAGTGTTGATCTTCATCTTGTTTTGGACTGAATGGTGCAACATCATCAGAAGGAACATTTGTGAAAGATACTCCGCTATTTGCCAAAGGTATGCTCCCTGCATATGTCACTTCTGGTTGGTTCGACTGAATGCCATCATGCAGAACTAAGAACTATTGCTTCATTAAATGGCCAACCAGCTGGTGCAATTTAGCAATTATCCTAACCCCCCCTGCTTTCCCCTCCAGCCTCTATTGCTTCATGAAGTGAGGCAAATGAAATTGATAGCATCAAGAACCTGTTAAATAGGCCAGTGGCTACTCTGTAATTATACAGGAGCAAAGAGCAGATGCTGCACCTAATAGGCGCCAAGTTCTATCTGCCCATTACCACTTTACTCATCGACCCACACTGGCTCCCAGTCTGGCAACACCACAGACTTAACATTTTCATCTTAGTGTTGAAATATCTCCATGATCTGTATAGCCTCCTGCAACTCTTTGGGATCTCTGTGCTTCCTCCAGTCCCGAGCATTCCCGATTTTACAAACTCCATCATTGGACTTTCAGCTACCAAGATCGTAAGCTCTGGAATGATCTCTCTAAATCTCTCTGCCTCCCTCCTTCTCTCTCCTCCTTTTAAGACGCTCCTTAAAACCTGGCTGTTCGACAAAGCATTTGGTCACCTGTCCTCATGTTTCATCCTGTTTTTTGGTAATGCACCTGCCTTGTGACATTTTATTATGCTAAAAGAACAATGTGTAAAAATTCAGGTTGTTATATGGATGAAGCACAGCAATGAGGTAAGTGCAATAGTACGACAGGAATAGCTTCCCCTGCCTGAGCCTATATGCTCCCCATAAACAAAAGAAGCCACAGAATGAGCGTGTTGATATTATTACGCTCGTGAAGTCTTAGCCACATGTAGTTAATGTAGCTTATTATCATTGGATAGTGTTCTCGGTTCTGTCAATTTGAGGAAGGCAGTGGCGCAGTGGTACTGTCACTGAACTCGTAATCCAGAGAACCAGATCTTGCTCTGGGGTCCCAGGTTCAAATCCCACCATTTGAATTCAATGTAAAAAGAAATCTGGCAATAAAGTCTAATAAAAACCATGAAACAATTGTCGTTAAAAACCCATCTGGTTCAATAATGTCCTTTAGGGAAGGAAATCTGCCATCCTTACCTGGTCTGGCCTACATGTGACTCCAGATCCTCAGCAATGTGGTTGACTTGCAAATGTCCTCTGAAATGGAGGGCAGTTAGGGCGGGGCGATAAACGTTGACCCAGCCAGCAATGTTCGTGTCCTGTGAATAAAAAATGAATTGCAAAAAATCCCGTAGCTTCTGTCTAGTCTTCCAGCCCTTGATTTCTGTAAATACCATTTTTAAAGTGTCAAATAATAAAGCACTGTGCACTGCATCAGGTATACTTTTGTGTAGGCAAACAGAGTGCTTAGATTTCCAATGAATGCAATACTCAATATTTTGCTAGTTGCAGATGGAAAGGCATAAAAAGTACTTTTGTTTTGCGTTGATGAGCAGGCCAGTATATCTGTAATACCAAGAGAGCATGACATGTTAATCTCACTACTTCCTAGACTGGCAGAATGGAAATCTTCCACTTCGACACAAAGGGTGGAATTTTCCCATACCACCCACCACGGGCATCGTAGTGAGTGAACATGGACCAGGCAAAGGTCCGTTGACCTCGGGTGGGATTTTCCAGTATTGGGGCGAGCGGGGCTGGAAAATCCCATCCAAAGCATTTGTTTAATTAGGCTTTTTTAATTCATTCTTGGTACGTGGACGTCGCTGGCTTACCAGCATTTATTGCCCATCCCTAGTCGCCTTTGCAAGGGCAGTTAAGAGTCAACCACATTGCCGTGGCTCTGGAGTCACATGTAGGCCAGACCAGGTAAAGATGGCAGATTTCCTTCCCTAAAGGACATTAGTGAACCAGATGGGTTTTTCCGACAATTGACAATGGTTTCATGGTCATCAGCAGATTCTTAATTCCAGATATTTTCTACTGTATTCAAATTTCACCATCTGCTGTGGCGGGATTCGAACCCGGGTCCCCAGAACATTAGCTGAGTTTCTGGAATAATAGCGATAATGCCACTAGGCCATCACCTTGTGGACGCTGGGTAGGAGAGTTCATCCTTATTTGAAAGGGATGAAATATTTTTATGAATGACCCATGAATAAATTGCAAATGTGCAGTGCAACTTAGTGCAGAGGAGGGATAAAATAAAGCATTCACCATATGTCTTTAGTCCTGATCTGAGAAGACACCTCAATCAATAAATGAGGCAATTGACAGTCTTGATAACCAGATAGGGAGCATAAAATGTTAAACATCTCTCTCCACAGATGCTGTCGGACCCGCTGAGATTTTCCAGCATGTTTCTGTTTTTGTTTCGGATTCCAGCATCCGCAGTATTTTGCGTTTATAAAATGTTGATGTTTAGTAGTTGGGAAAAGATGAGAACATATAAATTTGCCTGAAAGAATCCCCTTGTTGATGGAACCACTTGGTTTGATAAAACAGGTGGGCGATAAATTGCCTCTTCTGTGTTTCAAACCTCTGATGTATATTCTTATTTAAGTGGCAACACCAATTCAGAAAGAGACATTCTCGGTGGCCTCCTGTCAGAGATTGAAACTTGAGCAAACCTGAATTTAAGACGACGCAAAAACATTTTTACTTCTACTGGGGATTTTAGCACAATCTTCATGCCCATATAACTTTTCACAGTCTGGTGGTACATTTGTTAACTTCTCACTCAATATAACTGGACTACTGTATACTTTTTCCCCCTGAGAAAGATGTGTTTTATAATATGGGGATTCATGGGCTAATGGGGAGGGAGGAGGAGAGAGAAAACAGTTTGAAGATTTATTAAAGTTGTCTGTTGGAAGTATGGATAGCGTCAGAATATACAAGTTGCTATGCCTGGTTGATTGAGGCACCCTTTTGACTGGTTGTCCCGCAGCAGCATAATGAACAGTGAGAGAAAATTTTGAACCAAGCAAATAAACAAGGGCAAACAAATTGCTTGATCCAAAATTCTGGTTGGGGGTTTGAAGCAAAACCTGGAGTGGATCACTCCACAGGAGACCATAGAGTGAGACAGGATGTGTTTCCACTGCAGGACTGCACCGTGTTTACCTGCCTGCCATTTTCTCGAGGGTTCTGTTCCACTTTCTGATTCCCTGTGAAAAGGAGGTGCCAGAGATGGATCTATTTTCTAAATGGGGAAGAGCTTTGGAAATCTGAAGCACAAAAGGACTTGGGAGTCCTGGTTCAGAACTCTCATAAGGTTAACATGCAGATTCAGTTGGCAATTAGGAAGGCAAATTCAATGTTAGCATTCATTTCTAGAGGACGAGATTACAAGAGCAGGGATATGCTGCTAAGGCTGTATAAGGCTCTGGTTAGACCCCGTTTGGAATGTTGTGAGCAGTTTTGGGCCCCATACCTAAGGAAGGATGTGCTGGCCTTGGAGGGGGTCCACAGGAGGTTCACACGAATGATCCTAGGAATGAAGGGTTTGTCATATGAGGAGCAGTTGAGGAGACTGGGTCTATACTCGGTGGAGTTTAGAAGGATGAGGGAGGGATCTAATTGAAACTTGCAGAATACTAAGAGGTCAAGATAGAGTGTACATGGGGAGGATGTTTCCACTAGTGGGAGAGTGGTTAGCACTGCTGCTTCACAGCTCCAGGGTCCTGGGTTCGATTCCCGGCTTGGATCACTGTCTGTGTGGAGTTTGCACATTCTCCTCGTGTCTGCGTGGGTTTCCTCCGGGTGCTCCGGTTTCCTCCCACAGTCCAAAGATGTGCGGGTTAGGTTGATTGGCCATGCTAAAATTGCCCCTTAGTGTCCTGAGATGCGTAGGTTAAAGGGATTAGTGGATGGATATGGGGGTAGGGCCTGGGTGGGATTGTGGTCGGTGCAGACTCGATGGGCCGAATGGCCTCTTTCTGTACTGTAGGGTTTCTATGATTCTATGAGATTAGAAACTGAGGGCACAACCTCAGAGTGAAGGGATGCTCCTGTAAAACTGAAATGAGGAGGAATTTCTTCAGGCAGAGGGTGGTGAATCTGTGGAACTCATTGCCACAGAGGGCTATGGAGGCCAGGTCATTGAGTGTCTTTAAGACAGAGCTAGATAGGTTCTTGATCAATAAGGGGATCGGGGGAAGGCAGGAGAATGGGGATGAGATTCAGATCAGCCATGATTGAATTGCAGAGCAGACTCGATGGGCCGAATGACCTAATTCTGCTCCTATATCTTATGGTCTTAATGGAATTGTAGAATCATAGTATAGTCACAACACAGAACGAGGCCATTCATCCCATTTTGTTGGTACTGGTTCTCTGCCAGAGCAATCCTGCTGGTCCCACCATCACGCCTTTCCATGCAGTTCTACAATTTTTTCACTCTCTTATGTGCTTATCCAGTTTCCTTTTGAAAGCCATGTTTGAATCTATATCCATCATCTCTCAGGCAATGCACTGTAAAACCTAAACACTCACTGTTGTTGTTGTTCATGTTGCGTCTTATTCTTTTGCCTTGTGCCTTAAATCAGCATCCAACCATTCTCAACTCTTCTGCCAATGCGAATATTTTCTTCCTATTTAATCTGTCCAGAACTCTCATGATTTTAAATGCTTCTCTCAATCTTCTTTTCTCTAAGGAGAACAATCACAGTTTCTCCAGTGCATCCTCATCACTGAAATCTCTCATTCCTGAAACCCTCCTTGTCAATCTTTCCTGCAGCGTCTCGAAAGCCTTCAGATCTTTCCGAAAGCATGGCATTAAGAATGTGATGCAATACTCCAGTTGGGGTTGAACCAGTGTTTTATAAAGGTTCACCGTAACGTCCTTGCATTTATATCTATAGCCCATTCCGTGGGCAGCAAGGTGGCACAGTGTTTAGTACTGCTGCCTCACAGTGCCAGGGACCCGGATTCGAATCCGGCCTTGGTTCACTGTCTGTGTCGAGTTTGCACGTTCTCCCCCTGTCTGCATGGGTTTCCTCCGGGTGCTCTGGTTTCCTCCCACAGTCTAAAGATGTGCGGGTTAGTTGGATTGGCCACGCTAAATTGCCCCTTAGCATCAGGGGGACTAGTTAAGGGAAATGCATGAGGTTATGAGGGTAGGGCCTCGGTGGGATTGTGGTCGGTGCAGACTCAATGGGCCGAATGGCCTCCTCCTGCACTGTAGGGATTCTCTGATTCCAACTCTAACATACAGAACATAGTCTCTGGAAATGGGCTGACTGTGGTTCTCTATTGTAGAATCTGGGTCCTTTGTTTCTAACTGCGGAGCATTCAGAATGTGACAGTGCAGTATGGACACTTCAAAAACACTCAGTCCATTCTGCTGCTGAACACCAAGTCTGATTCCATTACTGCATTATTTTCGATCCCCTTTCAGTCTGTAATCTTGCACAAGTTTGGTTTCGAACAACACCTTAGGAAAAAAAAAAGCTGCTTTTGATAATGAGTTTTTGCAATTTTTTATAGCCACTTCTGGCTAAGGGTCACTCTCAGGTCAATGCGAAGCAAGGATGAATTGTCCCTGAGCATCTTTTGACTTATTATGACGGGTGTGATCTTACCGGCCGTTCACTCCACGCTGTCACTACGGCTAGGACGGAGAATCATAGAACAGAATACCCTACAGGCCATTTGGCCCATCGAGCCTGCACCAATAGCAATCCAATCCAGGCCCTATCCCTGTAATCCCACATCTTGACCCTATTAGTCCCCCTGACACTACGGGGCAAGTTTATCATGGACAATGGAATTGAACCTGGGTGCCTGGAGCTGCGAGGCAGCAACGCGAACCACTATACCACCATGCCACCCAGAATTTGGCCCTCAGCCAAATCCCTGTTCACTGCAGTGGGATCAGAAAATCCCACCAGCGTGAACGGTTGTAAGACTCCAGCCATGGTTTTTTTACTATAATTAAACAGCCATACAAAATACAGTAAGAAGTCTCACAACATCAGGTTAAAGTCCAACAGGTTTATTTGGTATCACGAGCTTTCGAAGGGCTGCTCCTTCATCAGGTGATGATGGTGACTCACCTGATGAAGGAGCAGCGTTCCGAAAGCTCGTGCTACCAAATAAACCTGCTGGACTTTAACCTGGTTTTGTGAGACTTCTTACTGCGCCCACTCCAGTCCAATGCTGGCATCTCCACATCAATACAAAATACGGCCTTGAAATCTCTGCTCTGAAATGCTGAATGTTTTGCTTTGCAATCGTTTAATGTTGAGTTTCCTAGTATTTTCTTGCTTGATCGTTGATCTTCATTTTTGCATTTAATATGCGTTGCCAAAAAAAGCCCACAGCAGTTGTTCTATCGGAGTGTGAATATTGGAGCTGATATAAAAAGTTGAAACTTCTATTTTCTGCCAGAGTCAGTGTGGTGAACCATAGATGGTTACCACTCTGGGTACTTGTACATATGTTATTCTTGTTGCTGTTGGGGTTAGGGTTGGGGTGTTCCACCTGTTAGCATTGTTCTGTGGTACACTCCGTTTGGCCCCGCCTTCTTACAGGGGTATAAAGGTCACTGCTACTTCCTAGTAGCCCTCAGTCTGGGATAGTATTGTTAAGCAGTGTGCTCTATTCTTGTTGTGAATAAAAGTCTTTATTCCCGGATACGACCTTGTCTCCCGTGTGGATCAATCGCGCATCAGTCAGTCCCCTTGTTGTGGATGTGTGAAATGAGTGTGCAAAAGTAATAAATTATCTGCCTCGTAAGATGAGGAGCACAGCACAGAGCAAAAGGAGCCTGACAAATGTAATGCAGGGGAAAGAGAAACTGTGTTCATTAATCACTCGCTTATCCTGTGCTTTAGCAGAGAATTTAATTAACCTTTCCTTAATGACTTTAACTCTCCCAAAACAAGCACTGTCAGTTCCTGCTGCGGCGCTCCATTTACAGGTCTACAAAAAGAAACAATTCAAAAATGCTGCACTCTCCTTCTCAGATATCCAATACTCAACTCACAGCCTTCCTGCAAATATGTTATTCACACCTAAGTTGAGCAGATTTAACCGAACGACTGGCAGTATTGTTGATTCTAGTTGAATGAGTAAGAAGTCTTACAACACCAGGTTAAAGTCCAACAGGTTTATTTGGAATCACGAGCTTTCAGAGTCACCTGATGAAGGAGCAGTGCTCTGAGAGCTTGTGATTCCAAATAAATCTGTTGGACTTTAACCTGGTGTTGTGAGACTTCTTACTGTGCCCACCCCAGTCCAACGCTGGCATCTCCACATCCTAGTTGAATGAGACTATGACAAAAAATTGTACCTCCAACACTGTTTTCCTATACTGGTTTTGTGTGATATACACGGACTTCCAAAAAGGCATTTGATATAGTACCACATGACAGACTTGTGAGCAAAGGTAGAGCTCATGGAATAAAAGGTAAAGTAGTAACATCAATACGAAATTGGCTGAGTAGCTGGAAACAGCGAGTGGTGGTTAATGGATGTTTCTCAGTCTGGAGAAAGGTTTGTGGCAGAGTTTCCCGAGGGGTCAGCGTTGGAACCCTTGCTTTTCCTGATACATATTTATGACCTTGACCTTGGGTGTACTAGACATAATTTCAATATTTGTGGAGGATAAGAATCTTAGAAGGATTACGAACTGTGAGGAGGAGAGTGTAGAACTTCAAAAGGCTGGCTTTGCAATGGATGGACAGGTGACAGGTGGGACAGAATTCTATTGTTCTGCCCGCCAGGGGGTGGACCATGGGCAGGCTTTCGAGAGAGTACAGAAAAGGTTTAGCAGGATGTTGCCTGGTATGGAGGGTATTAGCTATGAGGAGAGATAGAATAAACTGGGATTGTTTTCCCTGGAAAGATGGGCGCTGAGGGACGATCTGAAAGAAGTTTATAAAATTATGAGAGATATAGATAGGGTGAACAGTTGGAAGCTTTTTCCCAAGGAAGAAATGGCAATTACAAGGGGCACAAATTCAAGATAAGGGGGGAAAGGTTCTGTGGAGATGTGCGGGGGAAGTGTTTTACACAGGTGGGGGCCTGGAATGCACTGCCAAGTGAGGTGATTGAGGCAGTTACGTTGGCCACATTTAAAACTCATCTTGATAGACATATGAACAAACGGGGAAATAGAGGGATATAAGCAGTTGATCTAGATAGGAAAACATGATCGGCTCAGGCTTGGAGGGCCAAAGGGCCTGTTCCTGTGCTGTACTGTTCTTTATTGTTTGATTTTACGGGATGAACGAGGCCGTAAAATTCCCCTCATGATATTCAATGCAGAGAAATGTGAAGTGAGTCATTTTTTTCTTCATAGATTCCCTACAATGCAGAAGGAGTCTGTACTGATGGTGTACCAAGTTTGTACCGACCACAATCCCACCCAGGCTCTATCCCCGAAAGCCCATGCATTTACTCTAGCTAGTCCCCCTGATACTGAGGGGCAATTTAGCATGGCCAATGCACCTAACCCGCACATCTTTGGACTGTGGAAGGAAACCGGAGCACCCAGAGGAAACCCATGCAGATACAGGGAGAATGTACAAACTCCACACAGACAGTGACCCAAGCTGGGAATGAAACCCGGGTCCCTGGTGCTGTGAGACAGCAGTGCTAACCCCTGTGCCACCCCAAATTTTGATAGGAAGAACATGGAGACACATTCTAAAATAATGGGTACAGCTCTGGGTGCAGATGCAGGGTTACTTGCGGCTAGATGTGTACAAGTCATTGAAGGCAGCAGGGCAGGTTGAGAGAGTGGTTAACAAAGAAGGCAGTATCCTAGGTCTTTATTAATAGGGGTATAAAGTACGAGAACAAGGAAGTCATACTGAATTTGTATAAGACACTGGTTCAGCCTCAGCTAGAGTATTGAGCCCAGTTCTGGGTGCCGCAGTTTAAAAAGGATGTGAAGGCTTTGGAGAGAGTCCAGTGAAGATTCACGAGAATGATTCCATGGGGATGAGGGATGTCAGTTATGAAGATAGATCAGAGAATTTAGGGCTATTTGCCTTGGAGAAAAGAAGGCTGAGAGGGGTTTAGATAGAGACGTGCAATATCACGAGGGGTCTGGACAGAGATCAGAGTGGAGGGGGGTGGGAGGTGACTGGAGGGAAGAGGGGGGATCAATCGACTGTCCCCACTTCTGAAAGGATTGAAAATAAGTGGACACAGAATTGAAGGTAATTTGCAAAAGAAGCAAAAGTGCTATGTGAAAAAACTCATTTATGAAGCGAATGGTTATGGTTTGCAATGCACTGCCTGAAAGTTTGATGGAGGGAGTTTCAATTGAGTTTTAAAAAGAAAATTAGATTGTTATTTGAGCAGGAACAATGTGCAGGGCTGTGGGTGAAGTCAAGTCAATGGCACTAAGTAAGTTCCACATTTGGGGAGCTGGTGCAGACACAATGGGCCGAATGGCCCTCCTACGGTGCTGTAGAAATCCTGAGATTTCTGATATTGCTGCTGATTGGATCATATCCTGAAGTCTAGTCAAATGTGAATAATTCTGAGACATTACTAATTATCACAGTGCACACAAGATGAGAGTTTTTAAGCCTGAAGACTCTCTTGAGGTTAACATGCAGGTTTAGTTGGCAGTTGGGAAGGCAAATTCAGCATTCATTTCTAGAGGGCTAGAATACAAAAACAGGGATGTGCTGCTGAGGCTGTATAAGGCTCTGGTCGGACCCTTTTGGAATATTGTGAGCCATTTTGGGCCCCATATCTAAGGAAGGATGTGCTGGCCTTGGAGGGGGCCAAGAATGATCGCAGGAATGAAGGGTTTGTCATATGAGGAGCGGTTGAGGAGTCTGGGTCTACACTCGATGGCGTTTAGAAGGATGAAGGGGGATCTATTTGAATACTTAGTATTACAGAATACTAAGAGGCCTAGATAAAGTGGACGTGGAGAGGATGTTTCCACTAGTCGGAAGAACTAAAACTCGAGGGAACAACCTCAGAGTGAAGGGATGCTCCTTTAAACCTGAGATGAGGAGAAATTTCTTCAGCCAGAGGATGGTGAGTCTGTGGAATTCATTGTCACAGAGAGCTGTGGAGGCCAGGCCATTGAGTGTCTTTAAGATAGAGATAGAAAGGTTCTTGATCAGTGAGGGGATCAAGGGTTAAGGTGAGAAGGCAGGAGAATGGGGATGGGAATCATATCAGCCATGATTCAATGATGGAGAAGACTCGATGGGCTGAATGGCCTAATTCTGCTCCCATATCTTATGGTCTAATGGTCTTATAATGCAAAACGTAGGGTTCAGTTCTACAGAGTGATTTGTAGAGATTCAATGTGATTTTAGCTTTGTTTTAATACAAAATGCAAGATACAATTGTGGTACAATGTGATGGTGTGAGATTGTGCCCAGGAGGAAGTCACTCAAGGTGCCAGGTTTGCATTGGTTAACTGCTACAAATACAAAACAATGATTTTCATGTTCCCAGGGGACCCATTCGGTTTTTTAACATTTTAAACATGATTTTCTTTTGCCATTATTACTAACCAAGTTACATTATTTTGGCCCGGTAAATAGTTTGGAAGAGACAGTGTAACTCCTGACTTCATTGAAGCATGGAAGCCATTAGCACAGAAGGAAGCTCTTTGATCCACATTTTTTTATTCAGTCATGGGCACCCCTGGCTGGCCAGCATCTATTGCCCATCCCTAGTTGGCCCTTGAACTGAGTGGCTTGCTGGCCATTTCGGAGGGCAGTTGAAAGTTTAAAACATTGCTGAGGCTCTGGAGTCGCATGTAGGCCAGACCAGGTAAGGACGGCAGATTTCCTTCCCTCAAGGGCTTCAGTGAAACAAATGGGTTTTTCTGGCAATCGACAATGTTTTCGTGGTCATCAGTAGACTCTTAATTCCAATTTTACGTTGGCTTTTTGAAAGAGCAACTCAGGCTTATGCCCATCAAGCTGGTTTCCTCCTGGAGCCCTGCAAATGTATCTGCATTTCTCATAAGATACAAAGCTCCCTGTTTCAATGACTCCCTGTGGCAAGTTATTCCATGTTCTAAAAACTCTGGTGAAGAAAGATACTTCTTGACTTCTCTCTGCATTCTATTCATGGCAATTTCAAATCGATAGCCCGCCTCAGTGACTTCTCAAACTTGCTGTTTGAAACAGATACGATGACCTAATATTTATAGGGAACCGAAGATCTATTTTGCGCGAATTTAACATGAGGATCTTATTAACATTTTCTTTTTGCCTTGCTTTCCCTGTCGTAACTAGTCAGACTGAAACACTTGCTGACTGTCAGACGATAGACCAGTGGTTCCCAAACTTTTTTCACTGGGCCGCACTTTCGGAATAAAAATTTGCTCGCGCCACACCAAATTTTTTATTGATAAGATTTAACACAGGGTTGGAGTTTAAGAGCCGTGGGGTTATGCTGCAACTGTACTGGACCTTGGTGAGACCACATTTGGAATATTGTGTGCAGTTCTGGTCACCTCACTATAAGAAGGATGTGGAAGCGCTGGAAAGAGTGCAGAGGAGATTTACCAGGATGCTGCCTGGTTTGGAGGGTAGGTCTTATGAGGAAAGGTTGAGGGAGCTAGGGCTGTTCTCTCTGGAGCGGAGGAGGCTGAGGGGAGACTTAATAGAGGTTTATAAAATGATGAAGGGGATAGATAGAGTGAACGTTCAAAGACTATTTCCTCGGGTGGATGGAGCTATTACAAGGGGGCATAACCATAGGGTTCATGGTGGGAGATACAGGAAGGATATCAGAGGTAGGTTCTTTACGCAGAGAGTGGTTGGGGTGTGGAATGGACTGCCTGCAGTGATAGTGGAGTCAGACACTTTAGGAACATTTAAGCGGTTATTGGATAGGCACATGGAGCACACTAGGATGGTAGGGAGTGGGACAGCTTGATCTTGGTTTCAGATAAAGCTCGGCACAACATCGTGGGCCAAAGGGCCTGTTCTGTGCTGTACTGTTCTATGTCTAAGAAATACATTCAAAAACAAAAAAAAACAACTCCTAGCAGTGCTTGATTCATAACATAGAACACAACTACTTTATAATATGATCATGGGACATCCAGAAAGTATAAAACAATCACTTTGGAAAAAATATCTAACCCATGTTTAAATGTTTCTTTGATTGTCCTTGAGTCTTCCCGCCACACTTGCCACCCTCTCTTGCCGCACCAGTGTGGTGCGCTGCACCCTTTAGGAACCACTGCGTGGTTCATCCAAACCAACTAGTAAGGTTATCGAGGATGAATTTTGCTTTATAATCATTTGATTCCATTTGTTCTTAAAGGATTGCACAACACCAGTAGCGCATAAAAGGTTGAGATATCCAGTCCTTTTTCCAAAGATGTGGAAGATCAGAGAAAACAATTGGGATGGGCCAAATGGCATCCTGCTGTGCCAGAACAATTCTGTGATTCTGTGAAATATTTGGCTAACTTCAATTTGTGTTTTAATTCCCTCCATATTGCTTCATCATAGGGGCGGGTAATGGGAAATTCTACAGGTTTTCTCTAATAAATAATTTCCATCAATTAGAGTCATAGGCTGGGTTTTTACCATCGCATTGTGCCCGGTTTTGGCCCCGACATGGGGCCTAAAGCGAATAGCGTGATTGACGACGGTTTTCGTGACCGGCGCCATTTTATGAGCGCCGGATTTCCAGTGCTGTCAGACTCTTGCCGGATGTGGGCGAGAGGTAGGTTAATTTATTGAAATTTATTTAAAGAAATTTATTGAATTTATTTACGTGTCATTGACGAGCCTGGTGATCGATCGTCCGGGAAAGGTTCTCGCTGGCGAGGATTAGACATGCTCCACATGAACGGGGAGCAGTCAGCTTGGCCTCACCAGTGGAACCGGAGGCCGAGGGAAAGGGGGGGGGTGCCCCTTGGGTAGTGCCAGACTGGCACCTGGGCAATGCCCCCCCCCCCCCCCGGGCAGTGCCAGGGAGCAGGGCTAATGGGGGAGGGGCCAGTGGAGGGAGGGGCCAGTGGGTGCGGGGCTACTGGGAGCAAGCAGCCCTCTACCACTCTGCAGCAATTGATGGGGGGAGGGAGGGAGAGGGGCCCGCTGCCACTCTGCAGCGATCGGTGTGGGGAGGGAAGCGGGGCTGCGATCGGTGGGGAGGGTGAGTGTCCGCCAAACCCAGTGCCGGGTATCTTTTCCAAAATAACACTCTTTTGCAGCTCTGGTTTCAGACACTTTTGGCATCATATTGGAACAGGCGTAGGCTGTTCAGGCCTTCAAGTCTGTTCTGCCATTCAGTTAGATCATGGCCGAACTGTACACGGTGGCACAGTGGTTAGCACTGCTGCCTCACAGCGCCAGGGACCCGGGTTTGATTCCCGCCTTGGGTCACTGTCTGTGCGGAGACTGTATGCTCTCCCCGCATCTGCGTGGGTTTCCTCTGGGTGTCCCGGTTTCCTCCCACAGTCCAAAAAATGTGCTGGTTCGGTGCTAAATTCACCCTCAGTGTACCTGAACAGGTGCCAGAGTGTGGTGACTAGGGGATTTTCACAGTAACTTTATTGCAGTGGTGAAGATAAGCCTACTTGTGACATTAATAAATAAACCTTACTTCAACTCTTTACCTGCAGTTGCTCCAAATCCCTTGGCGACCCACCAATAAAAACCTATTGATCCCAGGCTTAAAAAGATGCTTTGCTCCAGCATCCACAGCCTTGTGGGGGCGGAAGTTCCAGTTGTCCACGACCCGTTGTGTGAATGCTTCCTGATTTCAATCACGAACGTCTGGCTTTCTTGTTAAGATTATGACTCATTGGTCTTGATTCTCCCACCAGGTGAAAAATGCTTTTGCACATCTGTTCCATTAAATTTGTTTATTACTTTAAAAAATAAGCCTCGAATAGGTCATCCCTCAACTGACTAAACCCATGGGAATGCAAACCAATTTTATTCAACACTTCCCATACTGTAAGCCTTTTAGCGTTCTGATAAATCTGTGCTGTTCTCAATCCAGGGCTAACGTTATTTTCTTCAGTTAATATTTCAGGTTGGAAATACTGGAATATTGTATACAGTTCTGGTCACCTTATTATAGAAAGGTTAATATTAAACTAGAAAGAGTGCAGAAAAGATTTACTGGGATGCTACCGGGATTTGATGGTTTGGGATTATAAGAAGAGGTTGGATAGGCTACAACTGTGACTGGACTTCAAAAGCACGTTGTTGACTGTAAAGTGCTTTGGAATGTCCTGAGATTGTGGAAGGCTCTATTAAAGAAGCCTTTTCCTTGGAGCATAGAGACTCAGGAGTGATCTTTCTGAGGTCTATAAAATAATGAGGGGCATAGATCAGCGAGATAGTCAACACCTTTTCCCAAAGGTAGGGGAGTCTAAAACTAGAGGGCATAGGTTTAAGGTGAGAGGGGAGAGATACAAAAGGGTCCAGAGGAGCAAATTTTTCCACAGAGGGTGGTGAGTGTCAACAAGCACAGATCCATACGCAGCTTCTGGCTTCTGCCTTCAGGGAATTTCATTTCAGAAATTATTATTTTACGCTTGGTCCAAATTGCTTTGGCACCAATTTACGTTTAATCTTACAGGTAATTATTCAGTGGGCTTCTAACGTGGGCAGAGACTAGAATTCTAACCTCTGCACAAAAATATTATATTCCGTGTAAATTTACCAACTTAGGTTCTGAATTATCTGACTTGATACGGTGGCATAGTGGTTTGCGCTGCTGCCTCACAGCGCCAGGGACCCAGGTTCAATTCTGGCCTTAGGCCACTGTCTGTGTGGAGTTGGCACGTTCTCCTTGTGTCTGCGTGAGTTTCCTTTGGGTGCTATGCTTTTCTCCCACACTCCAAAGATGTGCGGGTTAGGTTAGTTGGCCATGCTAAATTGCCCATTAGTGTTAGGGGGTTAGCAGGGGAAATACTTCGGGTTCCGGGGAGAGGACCTGGGTGGGATTGTTGTCGGTGCAGGCTCAATGGGTTGAATGGCCTCCTTCTGCACTGTAGAGACTCTATGATTCTATGACAAATGTCCTGACACACTACCTGATATTGTCTGAAGCGAAAACACACTAAACACAATGGCCCTACTAAAGCTTTATTACCTTCCTGACTTGCATCGAGCTCTATTATTGATGGCTTTGACAATTCAGAGCAAATTTGGGGTTGGCTGGGTTGACAGTCAAGAGAATGACCTCCTTCTGCACTGCAGTGATTCTATGATTCTATGAGTTCTGAATGTTTGGTTTGCTGCTGTGTAGCTGAAAAGGGTGTGTTTAGGTGAAGGACGAACAACCTATCTTGTGTATCTCTGACTTTGATCCACCTTTACCTTCTAGTGTTAATTTGTATTTTTATGTGAGGATTTGGTGTGGTCTTACAAAGCCATTGGCAGCAAGAGTTATGCTAAAAGGTCACATGTGTGATAGCACAGTCGAAAGGCATAGGGCTGAGTCATTGTTAGCCAAAACAGCAATCAATGGGCAGCTTATTCTGCTCAGCTCACTATACTGTCATTAAAAGTAAAGTTTATTTAATAGTCACAGGTAGGCTTACATTAACACTGCAATTAAGTTACTGTGAAAATCTCCTAGTCCCCACACTCTGGCGCCTGTTCGGGTATACGGAGGAGAATTTAGCATGGCCAATCCACCTAACCAATATTTCTTTCGGAGTGTGGAAGGAAATCAGAGCACCCGGAGGAAACCCACATAGACATGGGGAGAATGTGCAAACTCCACACCGACAGCGACCCAAGCTGGGAATTGAACCTGGGTCCCTGGCACTGTGAGGCAGCAGTGCTGACCACAGTGCCACCGTAGTGCCCCTTTATCCTTTAATATAGAGCATATTTTTAAACCAAAGACTTAACTGGCATGAGTAGCAGAAATTCTAATGTGATTTTGACCCCAGCTCACATATCACAGTCTCAAAATTGTAGTGAGGGACATTGTGAAGAAGCACTTTACTTGCTAGGGTACAGAAATTGAAGATAATCTGTCCGTGTTACACCCAGTTAAGTTTTTTGTTCAAAAGGGAGACTCGATTAAAATGTTTCCTGCTCTGCCTATTCTAAATGCTGTCAATACAACCGTGTAATGCACACTGTCAGCATCTGGTCACACACTCCAAAGTAGTTTCTTAAAGAGGAATGGAAGAGGCTAAAATAATTTTAAACCTTTCATTGCTGGAACTTCTTTTTGTCATGGTGTGAAAGGATTTTTGGTTGTGAGGAGTGATGACTGAAACTTGAGAGTGTTTTGAGAGAATATATATTCCACTGTGGAAGATCCCCAATCTCCTGAAAGTTGGTATATTTGATATCCTCCAAATCTGTTGTTATCTTTATCTGGAAAAATCTCCCAATGAATAAATCTGAAAGGAAAATAGAAAATCTCAGCAGGTCAGAGAGCATCTGTGGAGAGTGAAACAGAGTTAATTTTTCAGGCTGGTGTCCCCCATTGACCTGAGACATTGGACAGCATTTTGTTCTTTTGCTGAAACCTTGCTGCTGTTTACGCCAGCGGGGCCTTATGGTCCTGCCAATGGCACACTCCGACCGCAGGTTTCCTGGTGGGGAGGGCTGTGTTGAATGGGAAACCTCGTTGACAGCAGCGGGACCGTAATTCCCGCTGCCAGCAGGCAGGCACTGCCTCCTGCCATTGTGAAACATGCCACAGACTGGGAGGACAATTCCACTCTTTGGTTCAGTGCTGGGGTCAACAGAGGTAATAACTGTATACTATGTGGGGAAACGGTGACCCCGCAATGCTTTTTCCCCTGAATTGACCAATTAGTAGCCAAAGGGTGGTGTTGCTGTCCAATGGCAAGAGGGCCCTGGAAGCTTGACAGGCCAATGTAAGCACTGTCCAGCACTGAAGAAGCAGCAGATTCCAGTTCAGCAAAGAGGCAGAATGCACCAATTTTTAGGGACCCTCTCTCCAATTCTTAGAAAAACTTTTAAATAAAAGTAGCCTCAGCAGCCACAATTGTGGAAGAGAAACCATCTCACAGGATGGTTTCCATCCATCGCTGAGGTTAGGCTTGGGAGGGAGGGCTTCAACATTTAACTGGAGCCCCTTGGCCTGCTACCAGAAGTTTGCCTCCAGGCAACTGGTTCAGTTGCTGACACTTTTAGAGGTGGCACAGTGGTTAGCACTGCTGCCTCACAGCGCCAGGGACCCGGGTTCGATTCCCGGCTTGGGTCACTATCTGTGTGGAGTCTGCACAATCTCCCTGTGTCTGCATGGGTTTCCTCCGGGTGCTCCAGTTTCCTCCAGTCCAAAACACATGCTGGTTAGGTGCATTGGCCATGCTAAATTGCCCTCAGTGTACCCAAACAGGCGCCGGCGTGTGGCAACTAGGGGATTTTCACAGTGACTTCATTGCAGTGTTAATGTAAGCCTACTTGTGACACTAATAAATAAATTTTAACTTTTCACCAGGTCCAGACCATATGCCTTACATGGTTTAAATGCTCTTCATTGGCTGCCTACTGCTTGCAGGTGGGTTGCCCTGCTGCCCTATGCCCACTCCACCTCCATTTCCATGGAAAATGACCTGAGGTCAGGCCAGTGTTGGCACATAAGGCACGCCGGCCAGCAGCGCCAGTTTTTATGCTTTCCCACCTTTCCATTCATTCCCACTGGAGCCCAGAAGTCCTGCCTATTAAATTTGTTCATCTCTCCACAGATGCTGCCTCACCTGCTGAGTGTGTCCAGCATTTTCTATGTCTATATTGGGTCAGTACTTTTGTGTTAGAGGCACTCAGTGACCTGGAGGCCTCCCTATTACAGATCACGAGTGCAAATGTTTCTGCAGCTGCTACTGCTTTCAGAAGACACTGCATTGATGAGTATTCATGTTTGATATTGCCATGGAGAACAGATTGCAACTCGACCATAGCTCACCATATGTCTCACATTGTACAAGATAGAGTACAGGCTCTCCAACTATCTGCATTTTGAATATGTTCTCTCTGTTGTACTGTGCCAATTATTTCAGGTTCCACTCCACTCTCCTCTAGCTTCCTTATGTTCCGTGACTTATTCAGTGACAGTTCCTCATCTATATTACTCTATTTCCCACTTTGTAACTCTGGGACAATGAGAGTTATTTCTGAAGATTGTCTTCATAGAACCATAGAATCCCAACTGTGCAGAAGGAGGCCTTTCAGCCCATTGAGTCTGCATTGACACTGCGACGGAGCATCTTATCCAGGTCCTATCCCCGTAACCCCACATACTTATCCTGCTAATTCCCCTAACCTACACATCTTTGGACGCTGTATGATGATGAAAGCAAAACACTGCGGATGCTGGAATCTGAAACAAAAACAGAGAATGCTGGAAAATCTCTACGGGTCTGACAGAGGCTGTGGGGAGAGAATAACGTTTCGAGTCTCAATGGCTCTGACAAAGGGTTAGATCCCTGGAATTGTGAGACAACAGTGCTAACTACTGTTCCTTCTTGTGGGAGTGTCGGTTGAGATTCCAAGTAGATCCAGTCCCTGTGCTTTCATGGAGTGCTTTACCTTCTCTGGGGGTTTGAGAAATCACATTAAGGTTATTCCATTCTGCTTCAAAGAACAAAGAAAAATACAGCACAGGAGCAGGCCCTTCGGCCCTCCAAGCCTGTGCCGATCATGATGCCTGCCTAAATTAAAACCGTATGCACTTACAGAGTCCATATCCTTCCATTCCCATCCTATTCATGCATTCGTCTAGTTGCCCCTTTTGGTAGAAATAATGTAGGGAGGAGCTATACGATAAATGGCAGAACCATAAAGGGTGTAGATACGCAGAGGGACCTGGGTGTGCAAGTCCACAGATCCTTGAAGGTGACGTCACAGGTGGAGACGGTGGTGAAGAAGGCATATGGCATGCTTGCCTTTATAGGACGGGGCATAGAGTATAAAAGTTGGGGTCTGATGTTGCAGATGTATAGAACGTTGGTTCGGCCGCATTTGGAATACTGCACCCAGTTCTGGTCGCCACACTACCAGAAGGACGTGGAGGCTATGGAGAGAGTACAGAGGATGTTTACCAGGATGTTGCCTGGTATGGAGGGGCTTAGTGATGAGGAGAGATTGGGTAAACTGGGGTTGTTCTCCCTGGAAAGACGGAGGATGAGGGGAGACTTAATAGAGGTGTATAAAATTATGAAAGGCATAGATAGGGTGAACGGTGGGAAGCTTTTCCCCAGGTCGGTGGTGACGTTCACGAGGGGTCATAGGTTCAAGGTGAAGGGGGGGAGGTTTAACACAGATATCATAAGGACATATTTTACACAGAGGGTGGTGGGGGCCTGGAATGCGCTGCCAGGCAAGGTGGTGGAGGCGGACACACTGGGAACATTTAAGACTTATCTAGATAGCCATATGAACGGAGTGGGAATGGAGGGATACAAAAGAATGGTCTAGTTTGGACCAGGGAGCGGCACGGGCTTGGAGGGTCGAAGGGCCTGTTCCTGTGCTGTATTGTTCTTTGTTCTTTGTTAAATGTCGCTATTATATCTGCTCCCACCACCTCCCGGGCAGCGCCTTCCAGACATTCACCACCCTCTCGCACAGTTCCTCTAAACTTTCTCCCATGTACCTTAAACCTAGGACCCCTAGTACTTGACTTTTATACCCTAGGAAAGAACATCTGACCATCCACTCTGTCCATGCCACTCATAAGCTTGTAAACCTCTATCAGGTCACCCCTCAACCTCTGTTGTTCCAGTGAGAACAAAGAGTTTATCCAACCTCTCCTCATAGTTAATAACCTCCAGACCAGGCAACATCCTGGTAAACCTCTTCTGTACCCTCTCCAAAGCACCCACATCCTTCTGGTAGTGTGGCGACCAGAATTGTACACAATATTCTAAGTGAGGCCTAACTAAGGTTCTGTACAGCTGCAGCATGACTTGCGAATTTTTATACTCAATGTCCCGACCGATGAAGGCAAGCATGCCATATTGCCTTCTTGACTACCTTAACCACCAGCATTGCCATTTTCAGTGATCGGTGGACATGTATGTCCAGATCTCTCTACCTGTCAATACTCCTAACGGTTTGACCATGTACTGTATAATTCCTAAATGCATTGGACCTTCAAAATGTATTATCTCACACTTGCCTGGATTAAACTCAATCTGCCATTTCTCCACCCAAGCCTCCAACCGGTCTATATCTTGCTGTATCAGATGGAGTATCGTGTCCATTTCAGGACACCATACTTTTGGGAAGGATGGTAAGATCTTGAGATGGTTCAGCAGAGACTTACTGGATTTTTACAATTCTTTCATGGGATGTGGGTGTCACTGGCAAGGCCTGCATTTGTTGCCCATACATTATTGCCCTTGAATGGAGTGGCTTCCTAGGCCTTTCAGAGGACAGTTAAAAGTCAACCACGTTGCTGTGGGTCTGGAGTCACATGTAGGCCAGACCAGTAAAAGATGGCAGAGTTCCTTCTCTAAAGGGTCATTAGTGAACTAAATGGGGTTTTACAGCAACTGACAACAGGGTTTCATGATCGCCATTACAGAGAGTAGCTTTTAATTCCACATTTTATTAATCAAATTGAAATTCCCCCAACTGCCATGGTGGAATTTGAACCCATGTCTCCAGAGCATTCACCTGGAGCTCACATGATTAGTCCAATGATGTTACCACTGCGCTACCATCTCCCCTAACAGAATGACACCAGTAATCGGAGACTTCAGTTACATGGATAGACGAGAGAAGCTGAGGCGATTCTCCATAAAATAGATGGAGTTAAAGGGAGCTTCAGTAAAGGTGTTTAAAACTATGAAGATTTTTGGATAGAGTAAATATGGGGAATCTGCTTTTACTGGCCAGAGGGTCAGAAAATAAATAAGGTAACAACAGTAATGAGGTGAATCTTGTTTTTATACCACTTACCACTGCTGCCTCACAGCGCCAGGGACCCGAGTTTGATTTCCAACTTGGGTCACTGCCTGTGCGGAGTCTACATGTTCTCCCCGTGTCTATGGTTTTCCTCCGGGTGCTCTGATTTCCTCCCACAGTTGAAAGAAGTGCTGGTTAGGTGCATTGGCCATGCTAAATTCTCCCTCAGTGTACCTGAACAGGCGCCAGAGTGTGGTGACTAGGGGATTTTCAAACTAACTTTCATTGCCGTGTTAGTGTAAGCCTACTTGTGACAATAATAAAAAAGCAACTTGTTATGATCTGAAATTCATTACCTGAGAAGCTGGTGATACTGGAGTTAGTAGTGACTTTCATGGCTGAAACATTTGCGGTACTCTCCAGAAAGAAGAGTGGGGTAGAACAAATTGGAGAGAGCTTTTAAATATTTGGCACAGTCATGATTGTTCGAGGAACCTCTTTTTGCTCTGCATGAATTCTGTGATTCATTTCCTTTTCAGCTCTGCAGAAAAAAAAGAGACACGGTACTCAGAAGTTAATTTTAATCGCACCACATTCTCCTGCTCTTAAAGTATTTATCAAGCCTCCAACCAGGGTGGAAATGATGATCATGTGAAGCTAAGCAGGCTTGACCCAACATGGCAAATTACCCCTCTCTGCTGTTTGAACCCATTTGCTTTAAGTAGTCCAACAACGATGTTTAAACAGCAGAAAGCAGAATCAGGAACAAGTGCGATTAGAGTTAAGGTAACACAATTCACAGGGACACTTCAACACAGTTCTCAAAGTAAGCTGTATATTACAAGAGGAATCCAACTGGAAAAGCTCAACGTTGATAAAAATCACTTCAATCAAAACTTTTGAGCCAGTTGTGAAAAGACAAAGTACAGGAGAAGGATTTTTGATATTTGTTTCTCAAGCAGAGAAACTCAAAAAATAATTGGGTCACTTGAAAAGTTGGCCCAACTATTGCTGAGATGTTCTGCCACAAAATAGTGAATTTAATTTTTCTGCTGCATCTTTCAAATTTTAATTTATAGGGGATTAGTCCATTAATCTTTCTGTCATTGGCAGAAGAGGGATTTCTTTTCCAGTGATGTTTGTCCCAGCTGTCTTTGCATCAATGTTCAGATGGTGCTGAATACTAATCTGAATTAATTAAGAGGGAAACATCAAGGGATTTTGCTGTTTGTTGCCTGCTTATCCATGATCTTTATGAATGACGTACCCAACTCACTATACTAGGCTCCATGGATAAAGGTTCTCCGGAAGATTGTCATATCAGAACGTATCGCCTTCAGATTTGAGGCTCTACAGATTTATTTCTTTGGTACTGCTAACAAAGATGTCCGGTATTCTCCAGTCTCGCACGTCCTGCTGCTGCTGCCAGTGGGAACGGAGAATTTGGTTCAGCCAAGTCTCCATTCACAGCAGTGGGGCTGCAGAATCCAACCACAGATGAGGTCAGTAAATTTTGGCCGTTATTTTGCTTTTAGTTAAAGAGGTAGGATGGCCCTGAGGGAAGTTCTCTTGACGTCAAAGTTATTTCAAGGATCTTACTTCCTTTTTAACAGTGGGCTTTACTGGACTCTGATGGCTTAATGCACAATAATGATAGACTTTCAAAGGGATCCATAAATACTTAGCAATTGGCCAGATGGCTGATAAGTTGGTCTTAGTGTGGGTATTTACCAAGTAATAGCTATGTACTAGTGCCATGGTGACACAGTGGTTACCACAAAACAGCTGCATTCATGCAGTGAAGAATCCAGGCACAGGATTAACTTGGATTCCACTGTAACTAACTGGACCTGCAACATTAGGGTGGGTGGCACGATGGCACAGTGGATAGCACTGCTGCCGCATAGTGCCGGGGACGTGGGTTCGATTCCCGGCTTAGGTCACTGTCTGTGCAGAGTCTGCACGTTCTCCCGTGTCTGCGTGGGTTTCCTCCCACAGTCTGAAAGACGTGCCGGTTCGGTGCATTGGTCATGCTAAATTCTCCGTCAGTGTATCCAAACAGGCGCCAGAGTGTGACGACGAGGGGATTTTCACAGCAACTTCATTGCGGTGTTAATGTGAGCTTACTTGTGACACTAATAAATTAAAAAATGCTGTCATCGTGGATGAACCTTTTAGTATGGAACAGCAGGTCTGTGTGGGGGGCGGGGTGGGGGGGGTGTTGGTGAGGTGGAGACTATTAAAATAATGAACCACTCTGACAAAATTGAAAGCATGACTCACCAGATGAATGAGGACTTGAAGGTCTGAGATGGAAGCTCTGCTTGAATGTAACCCAATTCATAACGCGCTGAAGTAGACTTGAATATTTGTTGCACATAAATCTTTGTAAAGACTACTACACTACTGCAATTATAAAATGGAACAAAATGTTAATTTGTTTATTCTGACAGGATGGAAAACAACTACTTGGAGTGACTTCAAGTGAGAAACTGAAGTTGAACTATTACATTGAGATTTAGCTATTACATAACCAAAAGGGACTGAGGAGCTTGCAAGTATGTCAAGGGTTATTTTCAGCCCTGGTACCAAAAGGCAATGAAAGTAAGACTTTTTTTTGAGAAGAGGAGTGGGGAAGTTGGCAAATTAAACTGGATTTTTGTTGTTGGATAACCTTAGTAAATAATGAGACTTTAGAAGGAACCTACTGTTTAGGCTGGGCAAATGCTTTGAAGCCAGAAGACACACTGAGATTCATAGAATCCCCACAGTGCATAAGAGGCCATTCAGCCCATTGAATCTGCACTCGCTCTCTGACAGAATATCTTATCCAGGTCCTCTCCCCTGCCCGATCCCCGTAGTCCCACATATTTCCCATGGCTAATCCATCTAACGGACACATCTTCGGACACCATGGGGCAATTGAACTTGGCCAATCCACCTAACCTGCACATCTTTTGAGTGTGAGAGGAAATTGGAGCATCTTGAAGAAACCCACGCAGACATGGGGTGAACATGCAAAGTCCGCACAGATGGCAACCCAAGCTGGGAATCGAAAACGGGTCCCTGGCGCTGTGAGGCAGCAGTGCTAACCACTGTGCCACCATGCTGTCCACAGATTACAGAGAATTAAAAACAAAACTGGATTTACTCCTGTCTTCCTTTTGTTTTCTATTGTTTTTTCTTAAAAAGTGGAAACTGGAATAGAAAAGGTGACAATATCTGAATTGACTGGGTGGAATTTTCGGGTCCCACTTGCCAGGGGAATTGTAACGGGCAGGACATAGACTGTACAAAGGTCCATTGACCTCGTGTGGGATTTTCTGGCATTGGGGCAAGCGCAGCCAGAATATCCCGCCTTGTATCTCCATGATGTCTGAAATATTAAGTGAGATGAAAAATATGTGGATACAGGACATTGCAGTAGTTGTTAGCTGCCTGTTCTGTGTAGCCATCAGGATCAAGTGCACAGTGAACTGTCATGGGGAACCAAGCGATAATGAAAAGAGAGTGAAGGAATGCACCGATAGTAGCTAAGAGATCCTGTTGCCATCAGTTGGAACAGAGCATAAAATTATGTAGTAGGCAAATCGAATCAGTACGAACACATCTGCTGTGTGCAGTGGAACTTGCTGTCAGCTGAGATTTTTGAGGGAAAGCCAGTGTTCAGGCAGCACAAAAAGCAGGTGAAAGAATGAAGGTCACAATAACCAAAGTAAATAAATCCAACTGCACCCAACGGAAAGCCAAAGGAAATGAAGCACACTGTGTTCAGAGCAAAGCAACTGACGCAACTCCTCATGTTCAGGCAACTCCTCATGTTCAGGCAGTCCCACAGGCTCGAGGATGACTTGCTTCTACTTCACTTCCATAAGTTCTGAGGTGGCTGGTCAGTTGAGTGCGCGATCTGCAGACTCTGCCGCAGGCTGAGTAAGTGAGGCAAGCGAGGTGTTTGGGGTTTGTGCGCTCTGTCCAATGCCCCGACTTTGCCTTTGCACGTGTTCAACAAAGTCTCTTGATAGGTTCAATGATTTCCTGGATAATCTCCAATTTGTTGGATTCTGACCCTGACTCCTATGAGTTATCAGTAATGATTTATCTCTTCAGGGATGCTTTTGAGGACATCCCTAAAGCGCTTCCGCTGCCATTGTGGGAGTCTCCTTCCATGACTGGGTTCCAAGTAGGGAAGAGATTCTTTGGGAATCTGGGATCAGACATGCAAATGAGATGCCCCACCCAGTGGTGCTCCTTTTGAGTGAATAGCAAAAAAGGCAAGGTGGCACAGTAGTCAGGATTGCTGCTTCACAGTGCTAAGGGCCCAGGTTTGATTCCGGCCTTGTCTGACTGTCAGTGTGAAGTTTGCACCTCACACCATTCGTATCCGCTGTCTCTTCCTCCTCTCTCTTATCACTCGCTTCAGACAGGACAGCCGGAATTTTACGGCCACTCGAAGCTCGCAAAATCGTGCCTGAGGCCAACGGGGAATGCCACTCTGTGAGCTGTGCCCGCCCCAAAATCAGGGCAGGTGTGCTGGTAAAATCGGGACTGACAAATACGTTTGATGTTGGGCAAGTGAGCCTGCGAGAGAGTGCTGCCGCTGTTGGACTGCTGTTCCTGCCACCAGATGTAGGATCTAGTGAAGGCACAGCTGATGCTCTTTCTCTTGTGCTTTCAGAGGCCGGATGCAGGTTGTTCAAGTCAATCAATGTTAATCAACTAGCAATGTGGCCAGCCGCAAGGTCAACATGTCTTTAATGTCTCTATCAACATTTCTACCAGATAGACAGGTGTCAAACCACAAGCCCTGTGCATGCTTAGGGTATGCACCCAACATATAAAGCACTTGAACTCAGGCTTCCGGTGAGAGTGTCCTTTTGGAACTTCCCACATCAATTCCACCAGATGATGGTGAAGAGAGGAATATGAACCCCATAAGTCTTATCGTTAACTTTATTCAACGTAGTGTTACACTAAAATGGATGCAATATGATGGGAATATATTAATATGAGGTAAATCAGGAACTAATCTATAGACTTCCCTCTTCAATAGCATATTTTTTTATTTAAAAAGAACATCTGCTTTACTTATCGGACACTACTCACAAACCTGCAGGTTAGGTTAAATGTTCTTCCACCTTGAATAATTCAGGCTGTTACCAGCATCACTATTATTGCCAACACAAAAGCCAAATGGTATGAATTTGGATAAGCAGAAATAAAAAGCAGAATGTGCTGGAAAATGCACAGTTGGTCAGGGAACACCAGCAGGGAGCAAACTGAATTAACATTAATGATGATCTGCTGATCTTTGTTATTCTGTGACTCATTTATTTCATATAGTGAAAGAGGACAATCTTAAGCAGCCAAAGTATGAATGAGGCTACTGGCAGGGTACTTTGGCTGCTCTTTTCCTTGATTGCCAATTTTCCATTTTATTGAATGGGTATCGATCATAAATAATTAAAAAATACCTTTCAGCATTGGTGCCACTGCTCTAGTGTAAAGGCAGTTGAAATACAATACTGCACATTGCATTTTGACCAGCTGGAAGGATAGACACCATTTTTTCTTACTGTGATGTTAGTGTTCCTTTAAGAAAGGTTTATTTTTAAATCATGCTCACAGTCTTAAGTGATATCATTGGTGGGAGGAGAAAAAGGAAAATGAACTGTGTGCCGGTTAAGTGACAAGGGTTGTTTTTAGTTTGGTTTTGGTTACAATGTTAGTTGCATAGCTGAAAGAAGTCTCTTTCTCTCTCTGGTTTTATTTTGGAAGTTTTACCAGTTAGTTGAAAGCATAGCTCGCTTGCCATCTTGCAGTAAGGAGTCTGTGCTTTGGGGTTTTGGGAAGCTGTCTTGTCTTCAAACTGTTCTGAGTCTCAAGAGCATTTGACTTCAGAATTCAACTAACGACCTCAATCCCAGTATCACGTGAGCATTAGTCTGTGCTGTGTTAAACCTGTGAAAAGGGTCTTTTGTCTATGGAGATTAGTTTTGATTGGGACAGCTTATAGATAATCATGAAGAGTTATACATATATGTGTATATATATATAAAACCATATATATGTATGGTGAGGCTGCACTTGGAGTATTGTGCACAGTTTTGGTCCCCTTATTTGAGGAAAGGTGGAGGCAGTGCAGAGGAGGTTCACTAGATTGATTCCAGAGATGAGGGGTTTGTCATATGAAGAGAGATTGAACAGTTTAGGCCTATAGTCTCTGGAATTGTGAAGAATAAGATCAAATTGAGGTATACAAGATGATAAAAGATACGGATAAAGTAGAAGTGGAGCGCATGTTTCCTCTTGTGGGACATTCTGGGATGAGAGGTCATAGTCTTAGGATAAGGGGTAGCAAATTTAAAACAGAGTTGAGGAGAAACTACTTCTCCCAAAGGGTTGTGAATCTGTGGAATTCGCTGCCCCAAAGTGCAATGGATACCGGGACAGTGAATAAATTTGAGGAAGAGTTAGACAGATTTTTAATTGGTAATGGGTTGAAGGGTTGTGGGGAGAAGACAGGAAAATGGGGATGAGGAGCACATCAGCCATAATTGAATGGCAGAGTGGACTGGATGGGCCAAATGGCCTAATTCTGCTCCTATATATCTTATGAACTTATAGTGGTGTTTTTGTTTCCTGTTTGTAATTGAAAGGAGTTGTTGCTAATTTTCTTACTATACATGTTAACTATATTCTTAAATAAAATTTGTTTGATAAAAGCTCCCTAGTGGTCACTTGAATTACACCTGAAGTGAAACATCTCTTGCTTATCCTCGCCAAACTCAAGATGCAAAACTTATGGTTCAGCCGGGCTTCATAAAACACTTTGGAGTTTCTAACCTGAATCATAACATGACACATCTGCTAAACTGACAATTGAGTATAAACAAATCAATAATATTCTGCAGCAGCACTCAGACATTTAAAAGCCATCCTAATTATTATTTATTTCACAGCAATTTTTTAGGCCTTGAAGCTCTCAAAACAAAAATCAATTCACGAAGCAAGTAATGTTGTGAAGGAAGAAAGTTCAGAGGCTGATAGCTTGCAGTTATATGTCAATTGAAAATGCCCTTTTGTACCGCGCAATCGTTTGTTTGCCACCATTTCCAAGAGAATTAAACTGATGCTTTCAGTGGCCTGTCATTTTTATGTAAAGCTGCGGCTGAATGGATTGGAGTTCCTGAGGTTTTGAAGGAAATTCATGCATTAGCCTCATTTCTGAACTGTTTTTTTTCAGTCTATTGTGTTTCTCTTTGGGTTTATTAGTCAGCCATCGCTTTCGGTATATTATCTCCAATTTATAGAGAAAAGCAAAAATGGCCTTTGAGAGTTTACAGTAAAAACCAGTCGATTTAGTTAGTACAGCAATTTATTAAAGGCCCCTTTACAGTCAACAAGCACCATGCTCAATCTGTCGACAGTCGGACAATTTTGCAACTGTTAAAAATGAAGAGGTGCATTTTGAATTCGCCACATGAAGCAGGCATTAGTCCGATACCGCACTTCTCTAAATAATACTTTAACAGATGTTTTTTACCATGAGACAATTCTTTGCAAAGGACATCATCACTATCGTTGGGATAGTGATTTAAAGTTTATTTATTGGTGTCACAAGTAGGCTTACATTAACACTGCAATGAAGTTACTGTGAAAATCCCCTAGTCGCCACACTATGGCACCTGCTCGGGTACACTGAGGGAGTATTTTAGCATGGCCAATGGACCTAACCAGCACGTCTTTTGAACTGTGGGAGGAAACTGGAGGAAACCCAAGCAGACACAAGGAGAACATGCAGACTCCGCACAGACAGTGACCCAAGCCGAGAATCTAACCTGGGTTTTTATTCTGTGGGAGGCTGTTTTTCAGTCAAACAGGCTGTCCAGGCTGACAAGCAATTGCAAATGTTCCTAAAGGTAGGCCAGCATCTTTTTTGAAAGCCACAGCAATGCTAGGTTGTTTGTTTCAGAAATTAAGAATCTAATTATTATTAACAAGTTGGTGTAGAGATTATTCGCACAGTACATTTGAAAAATCTCTTGGAAAACTTGGGCATTCGGCTGAAGTGGCCAAGTTTAATCTTTTGATGTACATGAGTCCACTGGTAATGGATTATGTTTAACTGTATCAATTTGATGTACTCCGTGCTTATTATTTTGGCATACCATATTCACACACTGATCCTTCCCCCATTGTAGCTTTTGTTATTCCAAAGGTATCTTCGTGCTCTGGTTTAGTTTCAGATTACCTTCAAACTTGTAGTCTAATCCTTCTTATGGAGATTTTTATAACAGTTCCAAAGCAAGCAATCCCTACTCTTCTCTGAAAATATCAAGTGTGCTATGCTTTAATATCCCCCATGACTTGAAAAACATTCCTGTATCAGCAAGTGTGTAATCTCCTTCCGTGACTGAGGTACCTTGCCACCTGAACATTCTGTTCCAATATCATTCACACACAATAATCCTGGGCTAAAACAGCAGTTCAGGGCTATTTTAGCCATGTAACTTTCTGATGGTTCCCAACATAGCACTCTGCAATGGATATTGCCCTGAAGTCTTCCTCTTCTCCCTTTTATGTGAACAAATAATCAAAGCAACATTTATCAGTGTAGCACGGTGAGCTCTTTCTGTGCTGTCAAATTCTATGATTCTATCTCTGCTGATAGACAGAGACCCATATTTTCACAGAGTTGTGGAGACTCAAATTGTAGACTGACCCCGGATCAAGAAGCCTCACTCCCATTTCAACCAGATCCCATTTTTTCCTAGTAGGGGAAAGGGGACAGGAAGTGACTTATGTGAGCAACCTGAAGTCCATAATGAAATAAAAACAGAATAGGCTAGAACCCACAAAATACGTCAGGTATGAGTGTTGGAGTTATGAATCTTTAGCATAGTTGTAAATGCTCTTGAAGAGCGAATAAAGTCTCTACAGCCATGCTGCCAAGTTATTTCAATATCGAGCTCTTCCAAAATTAACAAATGAGCTCCCTGTTTGAGGTTAAAAGAAAACCCAAGCTGTGAAGTTATTTAAATCCCAACCCTTTAAAAGATAAAACAAATATGCTGCCCGTGTCAGTGAGAGGTGCAAGAATATCTGCTCTGGCAGTTACAATAGTTGTGTGTTGACTTTTCTCTGAGGGCTATCATTATGTCATTACGCATTGCTGCTTTTCACAACCTATCATTATCTCAGTAGGGTATTCTAAATTCACAGTTTGATTGACAGCACAAAGAAGTTATTAAAGGACTGGTTGTTTTGGTGGGGTTATGTATACACATTTTACTTCAAGGGTTTTTAAAATGACTGGGGGGAATTTATTGGGAGTGCAAGAATGGGAAGCTTGGCATGGCAGGTGATTGAATTAGGCAGGAGCTGGAATTTAGATTTCCGACTCCATTTACATGGATCATGTCACGTTGATTTGTCTATCGATTGGGCAAATCAAATTAGTAATAATGCCATAGAGGAGGAATTCCTGGAGTGTGCACAATATAGTTTTCCGGACCAATATGTTGAGGAATCAATTAGAGACTCCTTGACTGGATATTGTGTAATGAGAAAGGAATAATTGGCAATCTAGTTTCGCAAGGGCGCTGGGAATGAGCAACCCCAATATGCTAGAATTCTTCATCAAGATGGAGAGTGATGTAGCTGATTCTGAGACTAGGATCCTGAATCTAAATGAAGAAAACTACAATGATATGAGAGTGAGTTGGCTATGAGAGGTTGGGTAGTGTTACTTAAATGGATGATGGTGGAAAGGCAATGGCAAACACTCAAAGAGCACATGGGTAAATGAATAAAATTGTTCATTCTTGTCTGGAGCAAAGCAAAATGGGAAAAGTGGCCAAACCATGGCTTGCAAGAGAAATGAGAGATGATATTGGATCCAACTGCTCCTAGTTCTTATGATGATTCTTATGAACACATGGCGAGTTTCACCAATGAAAAATTTCCCCTTGGCATAATCGTACTTGTCTCCTGTGCACACTGACACTTTAAACTTTAATTAAAACATGCAGGAAATGGGAAGAAGCAAGAACATGGAAATGATGCAAGTTCAGGTTCTGCTTTTGAGAATAGTGTGCCACTGATAAAATTCACCTTGACTGGGCTTTCAATATTTCTTTACAGTGAAGTTTGTAATAGGTATTTAAAACTTCTATTTTATTTGATCTCATCAAGGCTCCTGATGTTTTTCCATGCAAGATACTGGGTGAGATACATGGTGGGTTTAAGGGTGGAGGGTAATAGGTGAGGGCATGAGTTGGCATTAAGCTGGCATAGAGGCTGTAAGAAGCCTTGGAGATGAGTGGGGGAAAGCATTGGCATGAATTGGTTTGGGAAGTGGGTAGGGGATGTGAGGGCTAGAGGGCTTAACGTTTACCAGAACAACTGGGACGACATCCCAGAGAACCAAGGTGGGTCTTTTAAACTGTCTGCTTCAGGACCTAGCCCCTGAGACCAACTCCAATCTACACCCAAGGGTGGGGGGCTCGACTCCATCCCACACTCCCCAGATCAAAGAACCTGCCAAACACCTGAGTTTCTCCCAAGGTGGGGACGGTGAGCGGAGACGTTTCCCAACCCTGGCCACTTGAGTCAGAAGCTAAAATCAGGTCCACAGTGTCTGAACAGGCAGTTCTGAAGGCCCTTTTCACAAACAAGGCAAGAGAGAAACTGCCATGCAAAAGAGTAATTGATCGAAATTATTTTGCATCAGGGTTACACATTACAAAAAGGTGAACTTTGTATGTAAACAATTACTTTCAGCAAATCTTGATGGAAGTTGTTAAAAAGAACAATTTATTTCTCTAAACTCCAAGCAATTCCATTGTATTTTATTGGTTTAGACTGAACCTGCTGTTTGGCCTCCTTCTCACTGGAGGAAGAACTCTGAAACGCAGCCACAAAAATAGGACTTGCTCTGATAGATCTTATAGATTTAACTTTATCTGACCAACCTTCACAAACTTATGGCCACAATCTGCACCTCTAATTTTGGATTGCTTATTCTCAGCAATGGGGACCTAAAAGATCCCGCAGCACTATTTTGAAGAGGAACAGTGGTGTTAACCCCAGTGTCTTGGCCACTGTTAATCGCTCAGTCAACATCACAAAAGCAAACTCCTTGATCATGATCGCATTGCTGTTACGTGCAAATATTTGTTGCCATATTCCCTACATTACAACATTGGCATTGGAGGCAGTCCAGAGAAGGTTCTCAGGGTTGATCCCGGCTTTGGAGGGATTTTCTGATGAGGAGAGGTTGAGTAGGTTGGGCCTCTCCTCACTGGAGTTTAGAAGAATGGGGGTGATCTTATTGAGACATATAGGGGGCTTCACAGGGTAGATGCTGAGAGGATGTTTCCTCTTGCGGTAGAATCTACTCAGATTGAGGGCATAATCTCAGAGTAAGGGGTCATCCATTCAAGACAGAAATGAGGAGGAGTTTCTTCTCTGAGAGCGTAGTGAATCTGTGGAACTCTTTACTGCAGGGGGCTGTAGAGGCTGGGTTGTTAAGTAAGTTCAAGGCTGAGATAAATGTTTAATCAGTAAAGGAATTAAGGATTATGGGGCTAAGGTGGGAAAGTGGAGTTGAGGATAATCAGATCAGTCATGATCTCATGCCCTTGTGAGTATAGTGGGAAGGATCAGCCATGGTTCCCACACCTTATCACCAATGTTCACTCTATTTTTTCTTTGCTGTGCCTCTTGCTTTGTGTGGTCCCTTTAAGATTGCATGCATGCTTAAGTGAGCATTGCTTGTGCATTGTTTTTTTTCTTCCCTGACTGATTGTTATATGGCCACACACCCACATTGATCAGAAAAAGCATTACTCCTCACCATAGGGACCACAATGGAAAGATTATGTATGTGGATACTAAATGGAGATGTGTTTGAGCTCAGTTGTGAGACCCTGCATGCATACTCAGCTGTTATTCAGTTTTATGAAGAATACAATGCAAGTTCTCCTCCAAGCTAACTTGGGGTTGTATCATCACTCCTCCACTGCCGCTGGGTCAAAATCCTGCAACTTACTTCCTAAGAGCACACTGGGTTTACCTACATCACATATGGCGGCATGGTGGCACAGTGGTTCGCATTGCTATCTCACAGCGCCAGAGACCTGGGTTTGATTCCAGCCTTGGGAGAGTGTCTGTGTGAAGTTTGCATGTTCTCCCCGTGCCTGCGTGGATTTCCTCCGGGTGCTCTGGTTTCCTCCCACAGTCCAAAAATGTGCGGGTTTAGTTGATTGGCTAAATTGCTAAATTGCCCCTTAGCGTCAGGGGGATTAGCAGGGTAAATACATGGGGTTACGGGGATAGGACCGAGGAGGGATTGTTATTGGTGCAGGTTCGATGGTCCGAATGGCCTCCTTCTGCACTGTAGGGATTCTATGGTCTGCAGTGATCCATAAATGCTAGGCAACGCTCACATCCCATGAAAGAGTACAAATAAATCTTGGCAAAGGACCAGATGATATTCAGCAGCTGTGGAACAGTGCCCCAGCAGGATCTGCACCTCTGAGGGAAAAATAATAAGTAGACTGATTGAAATTGTGAAATTAATTATTTGTGTGGAAAGCCGTTAGAGAGGAAAATTCTGCCATCTACTTTTCTACACATAAATGAGATCAATCTGGTAAATCGAGAGGAGTTTAGTTTCTCTGGATGGGAAACTTTACAAAACAGCTATTTTCATTGCAGTGAAGAATCCAGACACAGCATTAGCAAAGATGTCACTGAAACTAACTGGACCTGCAACACCAGGGTGTGTGGCACAGTGGTTAGCACTGCTGCCTCACAGCGCCAGGGACCCCGGGTTTGATTCCCGGCTTGGGTCACTGTCTGTGCGGAATCTGCACATTCTCCCCATGTCTTCGTGAGATTCCTCCGGGTGCTCTGCTTTCCTCCCACAGTCTGAAAGACGTGCTGTTTTAGGTGCATTGGCCATGCTAAATTGTCCCTGAGTATACCCGAACTAGCGCTGGTGTGTTGAGGGATTTTCACAATTTCACTGATTTGATTTGATTTGATTTGATTTATTGTCACATGTATTAGTATACAGTGAAAAGTATTGTCTCTTACACGCTATACAGACAATGCATACCGTTCATAGAGAAGGAAACGAGAGAGTGCAGAATGTAGTATTACAGTCATAGCTAGGGTGTAGAGAAAGATCAACTTAATGTGAGGTAGGTCCATTCAGAAGTCTGACAGCAGCAGGGAAGAAGCTGTTCTTGAGTCGGTTGATACGTGACCTCAGACTTTTGTATCTTTTTCCCGATGGAAGAATGTGAAAATGAGTATGTCCGAGGTGCGTGGTGTCCTTAATTATGCTGGCTGCTTTGCCGAGGCAGTGGGAAATGTAGACAGAGTCAATGGATGGGAGGCTGGTTTGCGTGGTGGATTGGGCTACATTCAAGACCTTTTGTAGTTTCTTGCGGTCTTGGGCAGAACAGGAGCCATACCAAGCTGAGGTAAGTGTGACACTCATAAATAAACTTCAAAAATAACAGAGGAAAATAACTATTGCTCATTGGTGAAATAAAACAATTCATTCAATGGCACCTGAAAAAGTATCCAGAATGTAATTACACTTTGGTGTCAGTCAGCATTTCAAGTAATAGTTTCTGAGATTGATTATTACAAGCCATGCAGCAATTAAGGAACAGAATATTAGAACATAACCTCAATTAACTCATGTGCTGCCCTTTAATAACTTATATTTTAATCTGGATACAAAATGCCTATATTTGAAAGCAAAGGCTGCAGCTGATTAGCATGAATACAATCTACTATTAATGACGCAAACTTTCTTAATGTAATTTTACCTGTATGTCATTAGCAATTCATTAACAAATTAATGTCTCCCTACTGATCTCTACAATGTTGGCATAAAAAATGGATCTAGTTAACATTGAAATAACATTGAAGTCCTCCAATTCTGCTCCCGCACCTTGTGGTGTACTAAGGCAGACTTTCATTTGTTTCCATAGCTTGTAATTCCTGGAACAGGCCCTGAAGAATAAACAATGTTAAAATGAAACTGTGTTATGTGAGGTGACTTAAAATGAGGACTTACTGTAAAAATAGAGTTGATGTTTCAGGGATAGCAAATCAGCATTCGTACCTGGATATATGATCCATTTGATTCACATTGCCATGGAGATAAGCTTTGAGAGGGGTACGGTATAAGAAAGTCCTGAAGACTCCTGCATAAAGTTTGTTTGCCGGGATCCAGCAGAGGGAGGGCAATAGGCAGCAAATGCTGTGACATGTTACACAGGAG
The DNA here is from genome assembly GCF_964213995.1 of Mustelus asterias. NCBI lineage: Eukaryota > Metazoa > Chordata > Chondrichthyes > Carcharhiniformes > Triakidae > Mustelus > Mustelus asterias. The sequence goes on along the minus strand of NC_135813.1, from coordinate 33,837,112 downwards.
TGCGGGTGGGAATTCACACATGGATTAAAGAGACTAAATTCAAGAGGAATTGGAATGAGGCTGAAATATTTGCCTCGGGAAGAAATTCCAGGAGAAAATCTTTCTGTGAAAGACAATTCTGAGACTAGACATCGTCAGGCTGAGAACAGAAAATAACAGAAATAAACTCTTGGGAGTTAAGAATCACCTTGGACAAGTTCCAGTAGAATTAAATATCTACTTAAAAGACAGTATAAGGTATTATCTGTGAAGTGTGTTTTTGCTCGTGTTAAAAGAAAAAAGCGAATGTTCTGGTTTGTGGTTTACCTTTTTACAAGGATAACGTTTAGTTAACAGTGCTTTTAGTCTTTTGTTACAGTGAAAGTCTTATCATGTGAAATCTGTGTCATCCTTCAACTATTAACTAAAAGTTTGAATTCCTTTTTGAAAGATATTGGTCTCCACACATTCTGTTATGAAGGCCACCATGTTAGAGTCCAATTGTTATTGGAATTGCAGCTACTTTCCTGATCTATGTCTAGCTCTATTCCAAATTATAAGTGACACAAAGGAAATGAAAATCATGAGAGCTGATTAACTGGTAGTTGATCCGACATTACCCACTTAATGCCATCTCCAAAAGTTAAAGTTGCTTTTTATAAATGGTGAAAGGATTGATGGTGTTTGTGGTATTTTAAAAGAGAAACTGCAGACCATGAAACAAACAAGAGCTTTTATTGGGGAAGGTGTTCGAGGCCCTTAGATCCGACTGTCTGTAAGCCTGGCCCAACTGCTGACGATGCCATCAGTGCATCACGTGATCAAACTCTTAAAGGGACCTTGTCCCAACTCGGGACAAACATGAATACACAACATTGAGTCATTGGTTTTAAAAGCAAGCAAACAACATCACTTGATGCCTTATTCATTGTCAAAGAAGTTTGTAAACTTAAATATGTTAAATTTCAGTGAAGCGGATTTCTGCTCAAGCTGTTTGAGATAAATTTCTGTATTTTTATTTCTATTCAATCCCACTGGAAATTTAATGAAACAGTTACATGCACATTAAACCTATTTCTCCTTTCTGGTGTATTTTTTTCATTTAAGGTCTTTTCTAACCACTTGTATTCCATTATATTGAAAAAGTCAAAAGGCTTGTATACACAATACATTGAAAATCAAAAAATTCTTTGGGCTGATATAATATGTAGAATTTCGCAAATGTTTATTTATGTTAGTGTTAAGGGCGCGGCTGATGGTAAGTGCTGAGTTGTTCAGATTTCAGAAGGAAAGCTCGTGATTCCAAATCAACCAGTTGGACTTTAACCTGGTGTTGTGAGACTTCTTACTGTGCTTAAAGAAGACAATGGCTCCACACCATAACAATACTTTAAACAGTTATAAACAATCTTAAATTAACTACCTTCAGAGCTAACTCTCCCCAATCTGTTCCTCAACACTTTATAGATCTTAAGATCTATAAAAATGCAGGAACTAATACGACACTGTGTCTTCACAACAAAAACAGAAAGTGCTGGAAAATCTCAACAGGTCTGACAGCATCTGTGGAGAAAGAATAGAGCCAAGGTTCCGAGCCTGGATGACCCTTTGTTGGAGTCGGACTGTGCCTTCATGTCAGTTAGGGTTGCTTCTGAGGTTAACCAGCAGTTTGCTTTTCACATCTGGCTTCCTTCGCCTTGCTTGCTGGGAGTTAAACAGCTATACTTGCTGATGGCTGAGGTCTAAAGTACCTTTCAATATCCCCTTAAATACATATTTTCTCTTTGATCGCTCCCTTATATAACCCAATTTCTTTAGAACTGCTCTCTCCCATGCTTAATTAAATTCATCTCTTGGTTTTAGCTTTTAGAATTTAAAAGTGAAGTAAACTTATCTTATTCACCTTCCCTATGGCACCTTCCTTTCACACCTTGCCTATCTTATCCTTTGAATCTGAACAACCCATTCAGATCCATTCCTGTTCTGTACACATTCTTACAAAACGTTTCTTACAAGAATACCTTGGATGAACATCTTGCTAGGCTCATGAACATTTCAAATGCATATTTTTGATTCACACAGTCACTCTGTCCCTTGCCTTAACTATCTTACCAACTGTTTAAAAACATGACCAGAATATAACCAACAGAAAATATGACAATTTCTTGGATTTCCCTGATAAGCTTTCCCAGTCCCCAGTTTCCTTGTTAAAAGTCCATTGCTTTTAAGAAATTTTTTTGACATTTTCTTCTTTCACTCAGAAACGATGCAGTGACATTAATCACATTGTAACATATTATTTGTCACTTGCAAATAATGTGATTGTGGTGAAAATCATGATTCTCGTGGTTCTACTTCCCAAATGAAAGTAGAACATTTAGCAGAATGCATTTTCATTTCAGCAATGTAGAATGCCTACAGGCCTCAAAGCCATTCATAGCTGCATTCCATTTTACATATTGGCCACACTTTGCTGTGGAAATATAAGTGAGGCTATCACCATTCACTGTTATCAGACAGCAACTTTTGGTGGCTGCGCATGCTCAGCTAAACATGGAAATGGGAAGTTGCTGTAGAAATTGCCCTGCTGTTCCAAAGGCTGTGCTACATCAGCATTTTGCTGAATGACGCACATGGAAGGGCACAAAGTTACTGTATTCATCCATTAGATATCGACTAAACGCACCAGAAAAAATTCCAGCTTATCCATTCCAGTCTCAGTAACTTTTCAAAAGTGTGGCAAGTCTTAATCATTAACAAAGAACCTCTCTGGCAGTGATGTTTAATGTTTACAAGTCTCTTACCTTCAAATTTTAATCGGTGTTGGAGATTTGGGGCAGCACGGTGGCACAGTGATTAGCACTACTGCCTCATAGCTCCAGGGACCTGGGTTCAATTCCTGGCTTGGGTCATTGTGTGGAGTTTGCATGTTCTCTCAGTGTCTCCGTGGGTTTCCTCCAGGTGCTCTGGTTTTCTCCCACAGTCCAAAAATGTGCAGGTTACGTCCACTGGCCATGCTAAATTGCCCTTTAGTATGCCAGGATGCGTAGGTTAGACGGATTAGCAATAAATATGTGGGGTTACGGGGATAGAGCCTGGGTGGGATTGCTGTTGGTGATGACCCGATGGGTCGAATGGCCTCCTTCTGCACTGTAGGGATTCTATGATTTAATAACCTATATTTGTTTATTTAATTTCGAAGTCCTTTCTCTGTGTTTATTTTGCTCTATACACCTAAGTTAACACTCAATTACAAATTTTAACCGACATTTCCTGATTCAGACTCGGTGCTGCTTATTAACAATTCTTCAGTCTAATTTGTGAAGCAGATGCACAGTCGCATGCCCTATTCATACTGGCTCCCAAGCTCTGTGGGGTTTAATTGTTATACAGCGGCACTTCAGACGTCGTCAAGAGACTTCAGACTTTGTTAGGATCAGAAGGTATTTATTGATAAAGAGAATCTATATGCAGGGTTTTGCAGCCGTAGGCTGCCTTGAAGCAGCCCACTGGCTGCTCCAGTCTTTATAGGCTTACTACATGGCACCCAAATGTATTCTGCCACCCTCTGGGAGTGATCACTCACTCACTCAGTTACCATTGGTCCCTCAAGTCAGGAGACCTGCTTCTGCTGAACTCTCTTAAAAGGGATCGACATCTCAATCACCAAAGTGCACTGTTTTTACTTTCTAATATATAAGTTCCATTGAGAATATAAATCTGTGATCTTATTGAATGGCAGATCAGAGCTGAAGGGCCAGATAGTCTATTCCAACTCCCAACTCTGCGAAAACCTAACCCCAAGTATTACAAACAGTTGGTGCAGTTTGCTCACTGCTGAGGGCTGATATAACTGTCCTTATAAAGTAATGGATACTCTAACTTATTGTTTGTGTGTGTGTGTGTGTTTAGTGATGATGATCATGGGGGGGTGCTTGATTGTCTTGTCAGGAACAGTGTCAGGGTCACGAAAAATTCTATACATAGAGATAACTGTTTCTTTGCAAAATGCTGTCAACTGAGCTTCCTTTTCTTTATGGCCTAGTCTTATTATCGCTAAACTATTAATCCAGAAACTCAGTGAATGTTCTGGGGACCTGGGTTCAATCCCGCCATGGCAGGTGGTGGAATTTGAATTCAATAAAAAATATCTGGAATTAAGAATCTACCGATGACCATGAAACCATTGTTGATAGTCGGAAAAACCCACCTGGTTCACTAATGTCCTTTAGGGAAGGAAATTTGCTGTCCTTACCCGGTCTGGCTGACATGTGACTCCAGATCCATAACAATGTGGTTAACTCTCAACTGCCTTCAGGCAACTAGGGATGGGCAATAAATGCCAGTGACACCCAGGCCTGAATGGATGAATAAATAAAAAGTCCCTAATTCACATTTTCATTGCTGAGAAGCCATCATTCATGCATTTTAATTTTCTGTGCATGTTTATTTTTTATCAACTTAATGACTGCAAGGCATTGTTCATTTTCTTTATCTTCCTCTGCCTGCTCCCAGGGAAGCTTGGTTAACCTGCATATTTCACCTGCATCGATGCCAAGAACCCAACGCCATTGCCAACTTTATTTCCATTCAATTATGTGTTGCAGTTTCTCCCCATTCTGCGCGTCACCCCTTTCAATCTTGGAGCTTTTTTATTTATGCAAACCATCCTATTATCATGCTCCAGTGTGCTTGATCCATTTCATTCAATTTTCTGCTGCTGTCATTTTCAATTCATTAAGGTTGTTGGTTTATTTAATTAACTTTGTACCTGACAACTTCTGTACCATTAGTTATTTAATTTGTTTCATCTGGCTCTCAATAATGATGTTTCTAATCATGAGTGAGATTTCACTTTTAGTACCATGAATCAGCAGTGTTTATCATATCTGTTCATGACAGGGTTTAGCAGGCTAATATAATGCAGAATATTATAATGCTTGTGAATCACAATAAGCAACACTGCAACACATAAAGGAGTAGAATCATACAGCACTGAAGGCAGCCATTCAGCCCATCATTCAGTGCTGGCTCTCTGAGAGAAATCCTAATAAGTTCCACATCCTGGTTTTCTTTCTCCCCGTTGCCTTGCCAATGTTTCCTTTTAGCGTACGCATACATAATGGGGATAAACGCAGAAGTAGAAAGACATTTTTGGAGATCAACCGGTAGCAACTAATTGAAGGCAGGATCTCTTTTCGGTTATTTCCCCAATGCAGAAGTGGTCTTAATCAATAGACCAGTCCAGCAGCTAAAGAGTGTGACACACAGTACGCTAGATCTCAGCTGGCTAGTTAGCCAAGTCACTGGAGATCAGTGTAAACCATAAATAATAAGTTTAGACAAAAGTAGACCATAAAATATAGGAGCCGCATTAGGCTATTCGGCCCATCAAGCCTGCTCCACCATTCAATCATAGCTGATAAGTTTCTCAACCCCATTCTTCCGCCATTTCCCCATAAGTTTTGATCCCCTTACCAATCAAGAACCTATCTATCTCTGTCTTAATTACACTCAATGACCTGGCCTCCACAGCCTTCTGTGGCAACGAATTCCATAGATTCACCACCCTCTGGCTGAAGAAATTCCTCCTCATTTCGGTTCTAAAGGGTCGGTCCCTTTATTCTGAGGCTGTGCCTTCGGGTCCTCATCTCTCCTACTAATGGAAACATCTTCCCCATGTCCACTCTATTCAGGCCATTCAGTATTCTGTAAGTTACAATGAGATTCCCCCTTCATCCTTCTAAACACCATTGAGTACATGGTCACCAGAAGGCGTGCATTGTAATTAGGAGGGAATACAATGAAACCAAAGAGAAAGGTGTAAATGCCTGGAGGTAAAGAATCAGATTGCATTTGGGTGTAACAGTTTGCATCCCAAGACACATCATTTGTAACAAGTTGATTCAGTGACTGTGTGGGAGCTTTTACTTTAAAATAATTTTTGTGGCGTTGTGCAAGTTTGAGTTATGGAGTATTCATTTTTGCCAGAGTTAATTAACCTAATGTTATAAATGCCCAAGATGTTCAGTGATATTTGAAAAGGTAATTTCAAAAAAACCATTACATTGCCATTTAATCAAACTATTATAACTCGCACTTGAACCCACTTCCAGTGGCTAAGACAACTTTGTTTGATTATACAAATGAAGTCAGGCCTTCAATCTTGACCCTTATAAAACTTGAACAAATAAATTAAGAAGTAGCCGACTAAATTAGCAGCTTGCTATTCCTCACATGCTGCAGCATTTTACAATGGTGCTGGGGTTACTGCATTCATTCATTACTTATCTTCCCATTAACTTTTGTAAACTTTAAGATTTGCTCCCGTAATATGCTTAAACCTGCCATCCAACAATATGGATTACATTTTTGAGACCTGGCTATATTATTTTCCTTTTGTCCGTTACTTCACAATTGTGCCATCAATGCACCGTTCACTCATAAGCATCCAGCAATGTGGAGGGTTGTGATGGGTTGATACTAGCGTTATCCAGGAGTTAGAAGGGGCTTTAATAATTCTGGGTCACTGTTCCTGTGAGAGAGCTGGAAGTTTGCAATTTCAATTGAGAATTTTGGATGGTTTCCACTTCAGGGCAATGGAACAATGGAAGTTTGAACTCCCCAGGCAACTTCACTGCAGTCCTTGCATGCAGACTTTCAGTGAGGGGTGGGTGAGGGTAGTGGAGGGGCGAGGGTCGGAATGCAGCAAAGCATATTTGGGGTACCTCCCCATCCACGATGCTTCATAGCCTAGAATATATGGGCCTATATCTTTAACTTGGGGCGACACGGTGGCACAGTGGTTAGCACTGCTGCCTCACAGCGCTAGGGACCCGGGTTCGATTCCAGCCTTGGGTGACTGTGTGGAGTTTGCACTTTTTCCCTGTGTCTGTGTGGGTTTCCACCGGGTGCTCCGGTTTCCTCCCATAGTGTGAAAGACGTGTTGGTTAGGTGAATTGGCCGTGCTAAATTCTCCCTCAGTGCACCCAAACAGGCGCTGGAGTGTGGCAACTAGAGGATTTTCACATTAACGTCATTGCAGTGTTAATGTAAGCCTACTTGTGACAAATAAATAAACTTTAAAATAAACTTTATATACATACATGGGATTCGTAAGAACATTGAGGATTTAGAATGAGTTTGGATGTAAATGTTATGAATGGGGCATGAATTTAATGTGTTCACCCTCCAATGACCAAGAGATAATTATATCTTCAAAATGTGCTGCTGGTTTGAGCAGAATTGCAGCGAGGAAAAATTTATCAAAAACATCAGTGAAGCTGAAAAAGTTGTTCCGGTCAGTGAGGATTTACTTATAAAATACTGACAATTCATTCAATTCATAAATACAGCTTTGATTTGCAATAGGTGTGTTGCTATCAATGGGTAAGTGCCCTTTTTTTAGGAGTCCTGACATTGGTCCCAAACGCACAGGCGCACTTGCTTTCTTAGATGTTGGCACACCCACCCAACAACTACTAGCGGCATGTGGAACGGGCAGGTTCTGATGTCAATCAGTACGCAGCTTTGCAATCAACAATATTTAGGATCCATGAGACATCCTCTCCAGCCCCCACCCCCATCAGCACTCTTTAAAGAGATCATGAGCTACTTACATGTTAATCGATGGATTATTTTTCCTGGCTGCTGTTGAAATGGGATCCATTTCTGAAGCTTTGCCATACTTAGCTGAGGTTTGAATGGTCTACAGGGAATGGATTAGCTGGTACCGAAGTAATTATTAATCATTTAAAAGCTTGTGCTGAAACAAAATTCTCCTTCAGTCCTTGATCCTGCTTTGATTCCAAATCCAATCTCAATTTGCCATTACAATGACACATTAGCTCTGGTCATGTCCTCAGACAACTAGGCAGGATCAGTAGGATAACACATTACATGTGTGTAGTCAGGGCCATTCACAAAAGTCATTTTGCCTCTGTCCTCTTTCTTGTTAGTTGGCCTTAGCTCCTCCTCTGCCAAGCAATTTCACTCCTTTGTTTTCTCTTGATCTGCAACACCACTTTGTGCACACTCTTTGGCAAAGATACACAGCAGATTGTCTTCACTGGTGTCAGAATCCATTTTGACCACAGTTCCAAAGATCACTTTGGTAGTTATGCTGCTGCGAAAACCATTGTAACTTGTTTGAATACCAGCTGCAAACAGTACTGTTCCACTGGATATCCACGTCTAAATGGATTCTTTATGCCAGCAGTTAATTTTAGGTGATTATACCGTTTTGGCAAACAGTCTTATTTCATGTTGTTGTCCTTTCCTTTGATCCACAGTAGTGCAATACTTCCACTCTTTAATCTCCTTTGTGAGATCACCCATGACTGTTGATTCATCCACACTTTTCTTTGCATAGATGGTGCGCTGTTTTTGACAGCCCTGCAATTTATATTGAGGCAATTTGAACAATTCAGGAACAAGTTCCAGAACAGTCAACTTGTCTTGTATCTGTCTCCACACCTGTTCAATTTCTTTGTTCGCATTATTGTCCAGCAACTGGTTCTCCTTCCCCACTTTCACCAGTTTCATGTGATTGATCGAGACTTTTAGCTGCTGCATCTCAGACCGACTAAACATCAGCTTTTCCCTCCTAATCTGTGCCAACTTCAGAAGGTTTTGTTTGCAAAGATGTTGTTTAATTGGAACAGCATTTCCTGTGACTCCATCATGGATAACCATTCTGGTACTTCCCAACTTATTCCCACATATTTGTCGATGTGATATTAATAACTCTTTCAGGTCAGTTCAATTTTCTTCTTGGAGGTAACTCAATAATTTATCCCAATTTCGAATAATTTCCTTGTCATCCAATTTAATTTGAGGAATGTCAAAATCAGAGTCATCTGGATTTGATTCTTCACTCTGAGTTATAACCACTGAAATATCCTCCTTCTGCTTTCCTTCCCTATCAAAATAGCTTTAAAACCTATTCGCATGACACCACTCTGTGAGTTTTCCTTCTATCGGGTGAACTTACCAAATAATTCACCTCACTCAATTTCCTTTGAATTCAATAAGGCCCACTAAACCTTGCTTTTAAAAGTTCACCTATCGCGGGTAGTAATACTAAGACTTTATCCCCACGAGCAAAACTATGAATCTTTGATTTCTTATCAGCTTCCTGTTTCATCACATGCTGTGCCGCTTTTAAATGTTGTCCAGCCAATTCACTTGTTCTGTTCAACCTTTCTTTAAAATTTGACACATGGTCCAATAATGTAGACTCAGAACGCTGACTCACCAATTTCTCTTTCATGAATTTAAGTGGTCCTCTTACCTCATGACCAAAAATCAATTCAAATGGACTGAATTTGGTTGACTCATTAGATGCATCACTAATTGCAAAGAGTAAAAATGGAATGCCTTTATCCCAATCCTCTGGATAATCTGGACAATAAGCCCTCAACATTGTCTTTAACGTTTTATGCCACCACTCTAACGCTCCCTGCTATTCTGGATGGTAAACACAGGAACAGTTTTAACAACACCAGGTTAAAGTCCAACAGGTTTATTTGGTAGCAAATGCCACTAGCTTTCAGAGCACTGCTCCTTCGTCAGATGGAGTGGAAATCTGCTCTCAAACAGGGCACAGATATGCTATTTGCTACCAAATAAACCTGTTGGACTTTAACCTGGTGTTGTTAAAACTGTTACTGTGTTTACCCCAGTCCAATGCCGGCATCTCCACATCATTCTGGATGGTATGCAGTTGATTTAAAGTGTTTTACTCCTAAGCTATCCATAAACTCCTTGAATAACTTTGTTGTAAAATTTGATCCTTGATCTGATTGTATTTTTGTGGGTAGTCCATATCTAGTAAAATATTTAAGTAATTCCTCTATAATCCTTTTAACCTTTATACTGCGTAATGGAATGGCCTCTGGAAACCTAGTAGACACATCCATTACAGTAAAAAGATATTGATTCCCACTTTTTGTTTTCGGGAGGGGTCCTATGCAATCAATTTTTCCCTTGTGAAATGTTCTTCAAATGCTGGGATGGGCACTTAGGGTGCTGGTTTTATCACTGCTTGAGGTTTCCCTGTGACTTGTGTTGTACCTGTTAATTCTCAGATACTTTCAACCAGTTTACTTACTCCAAGGTTTTACCCCGGTGCCCTTATTTGCAAGGTGGACAAAGGACAAACACAAGTAAAGATTCAACAAGTTTATTAAATAACACTATTAACCCTTAAATTACCCACATAAAACAAGAGGATACCCCAGCAGATTCAAGTATACTACCCGTAAAGATGGCTTGGTTAAACTGCAGGCCCGATTCTCTGAGTCCCCTCTGGTCTGTCGTCACGAAGGTGAGTCTCGATGGCCGCTTCTTCCTTCCTTCCTTGTCTGGTCAGTCTTCCGAATGGACACGGCTGTCTCCCCTGTCGAGTCTTCGCTGCTGTGTGACTCGAAGTGTGTCCCTTTTATCCCCAGCCTGCTTGCCTTTCCAGAAACTTCTCTGGCTTCTGGCCAATGAGGTCCCAGGAGGGGATTCCAATACCCAGTGGGTTTCTTGATGTCTGCCTGACAGGACACCAGGGTCCGTCCCCCAGGTTTCTTGATGTCTGCCTGACAGGACACCAGGGTCCGCCCCCCAGGTGTCCATCTCCATGTTGTTGAACTTGTTATCAGATAAGGTATCTACAGGAACTCTTGGTGACAGAAAGTCTGGCCCGATCTGGGCTTCTAACAATAGACCGATGCATTTCAATGAGGTGCCATGATCTCCTGCTAAGTCTCAAGTAGAGTGTAACGACCTTTGATGGGTGGTTGATGGGTCAGGCCCAGACACATTTGTGTATTGTACAATTGGCCTGCCTGCGGTTTGACTGTGTTTGATTTCCATGTGCCCAATTCTTTAATTTAGGATATCCAATTTTATCAGCCTTAAAACTAGGCCCTGTTTATATCACCACACTTGACATATGTGTGACATGACCGGCAAAATTCAATCACATCTTTATGCAGTCCAGGCCAATAAAAATGTTTTTGTATTTTAGCTCGAATTTTCCTTATTCCCAAATGACCTCCTACTGGTACCTCATGCGCTACTCACAACACCACCTTTACCAGCAATACACTTGATGAACATCCGCCTACTTTTAATCTGCCTGAATATGCAAGTTCTCCATTTCCTCATTAAGACATCATCTTTAAGGTTCTCACAAACTGTTATACACTCAGATTCAACTTCAGTGTTTGCTTTCTGATACAGTAATTTTATTCCTATATCTTTCTGTTGTAACTCTGCCAACTTTCCCGAACTAAAAACACCCACCCCATCCTCCACCTGTTCTTTTCCAACCATCTGATCAATATTCATTTCTGATCATTGAACTTCAACTTTCTTATCTTCCCTCTTTGATTTCTCCTCTTGTCTTAAGTTGTGACTCTGTGACCTTGTTACTACACAATCAGGAAAAATCCCAGGATATGCATCCTTTAACAACTCAGTTGTTTGATTCTCCATTGACTTTTCAGCCACAGTAGGCATCACTCCCACCTGTTATCCAGCTATATCGTTACCCAAGATAAACTGTATTCCTGGACAAGATAATTTCCCTATTACTCCTACTACTTCACCACTCTTCACTGGACTCTCCAACCTCACCTTATATTATGAAATACTGCTCTTCTCACCCTGAATTCCACATATTACTACATTTTCTGGCAAAACTCCTTCCAAACTACATGACTCCTCACCTCTTATCATCAAAGGTTGACTTGCTCCCGTATCTCTTAAAATTTTATCTTCCTTTACCGACTCCTCCTGGTATACATGGGTAAACATTACCCATACAAATAAATTCTTTAAAGAGATCTGGCACCTTCTTATCAATCAACTTCTGATCAGGCTTTACATTCTTTTGCATCTCTTTCACTTCAACAGGGCTTTCCTTTCCCACTTAAGCAAACCCCACTGGCTTATCCTATCTTACCACGTCAGTCTTCCCGGTGCTTTTCTTAAACCACCAACACTATGGCTTTGCATAACCTAATTTATTCCAGTGAAAACATCTGAGGCTTTTAATTTCTCTTCCACCCTCCTGTGTTTCTTTTTTAGCCCGAGGTACAAGATCTCCTTTATCTTTACCACCTGAGGATTTCTCTTTTCCCCAGTTTCTATCCCACATGCTGAAACTGATGTCAGAAACCAAATTTTGATTTTTGAACTAATTCATAATCATCTGCCATTTCTGCTGCTAACCTCATAGTTTTAACCCTCTGCTCTTCCATATGTGTTCTCACTACATCAGGAAGTGAATTTTTAAACTCCTCCAAAATAATATTTTCTCTAAGAGCTTCATAAATCTGGTCCAATGTCAAAGCCCTTATCCACCTATCAAAATTACTCTCTTTGATCGTTTCAAATTCTATGTACGTTTGACCAGGTTCTTTCCTTAGATTTCTAAACCGTTGTGTGAAGGCTTCTGGCACTAGTTTATGTGCACCTAAAATGGATGTTTTCACTTGATCATAATTTCCAGATACTCCTCTGATAGTGATGCAAACACCTCATTATAGCTCTACTCACCAACTTTGTTTGAATCAGTAATACTCATTTGGTCTGTGGCCATTTCATTTGTTTAACCACTTTCTTAAATGAAATGAAAAAGACTTCTACATCCCTCTCATCAAACCCTGACAATGATTGAACATATTTAAATAGATCCCCACCAAACCTTTGACTACGACGCTGTTGCTCTTCTTCACCATCCTCATCATGATACTCAAACTGTTCTTTACCCTTTACCTCCACGAATTTACAATGAAATTCTTTTTTTAATTCCAGTTTCCGAAGTTCAAATTCTCTCTCTTATTTTTTCATTGCCTGCAATTCAAGCAGCCTCATTTCTTATGCTTTTTGTTTTTCCCTTTCTTTGGCCTTTTTTGCGGCATGGTATCCTTTTCTTTGGCTTTCACTACTTTCTCTCTCTCTCTTATTTCGAAGCCCGGCTGTTTTAATTTTTTTAAATGTTCAAGCTGTTTCATTTGGAATTGAATTCCAGCCATTTCCAATGGCTTTGACTGTGTTTCTGGCTATTTTAAATACTGAGCTATCACCACAATGATCTCCCCCTCCCTTCCACTGTCAACTGCAATATTTTTGCCAATTCCAAAAGCTTTGCTTTTTATTCGCCTTTTGTTAACCATCCTGTATGACTTCTTCCACTCCCAGGAATTTCTTAGCCTCCAAAAGAGCCATTATTCCACAAGGCAGTCCCTATTTAAACCTGAATAAAACACCTGAAAAGAAAATACAACTATACTCACCACTCACTGTCTTTGAGTCCAATAAACCCAAATCAATCAAGGAATATTGGTTTTAATCCCACAAAAAGCCCCCAAAATGTTATAATTCAGCACAGAAGAGTTTTATGAAGCCCGCCTCAATCATAAGTTTTGCAATTTAAATTTGGTTAGGGTACGCATGAGATGTTTTACTTCAGGTATGATTCAACTGACCCACTGGGAAGCTTTTATCAATAATAAGCCTCATGTCACCAGGTTAAAGTCCAACAGGTTTATTTGGCAGCACAAGCCATAAGCTTTCGGAGCACTGCCCTTTCATCAGGTGAGTGGGAGTTCTGTTCACAAATAGGGTGAACAGAACTCCCATTCACCTGATGAAGGGGCAGTGCTCCGAAAGCTTGTGGCTCGTGCTATCAAATAAACCTGTTGGACTTCAACCTGGTGTTGTGAGACTTCTTACTGTGTTTACCCCAGTCCAACGCCGGCATCTCCACATCAAAGCTTTTATCAAGCAAAGTTTATTTCAGAATACAGTTAATATGTATAGAAAGAAAATTAGCAATAACTTTTTTATCAATTACAAATTAGAAAAAAGACAACCATGATATTATATGACCCTTGACACATATATGAAATGTTCCAACCCAAACAAACCTCCTTAAACAAAACCCTTGCCAAAGGTTTAACACAGAAAATATGAATGCTCATGTGATGTTGGAACTTAATCCTTTGGTTGGAGAATTGAAACTCTGACTTCCCAGCCGTGTAACTTCCAGCAGCCCTCAAGGTACACACACAGAAAAGCTTGAAGTCAGAACAGCTTCCCAGAACACCAGCGAGAGAGAGGGATTCTAGTTACTAGCTAGCAAACCACCAAGAGCAGAATTTTCCTCCAGGAAGACAAGGGCCTGCTGCCAGCTTGCTAGCAGAATTTATAATACTATGGAGAGAGAGAGAGAAAAACACTGCTTTCAGTCTGATGTCCAAAGTCCTTCAAACTAAAACAGCAGCCAGCAGCCCAAAACTGAAAATGAAAGAACTGCTGTCACCTGACCTATCAATCATTCTTCTCCTTCACAAAAAAATGTTGTAAAAGCCCTGATACAGCATGAATGCCAGAGTAAGGATAAACAAAACCCCATTTAAACATTGAAGCAGCAACAAAAAGGACTTCTAAGCAGACAGATTGGCAACAATGGAAGTAACCAAAGCTGCTTGTAACTGCAGAGAACATGATTTAAAAAAAACATTCTCTCTCTGTCTCTCTCTCTCTGTCTCTCTCTCTGTGTCTCTCTCTCTCTGTCTCTGTCTCTCTCTGTCTCTCTGTGTGTGTCTCTCTCTCTCTATGTCTCTCTCTCTCTGTGTCTCTCTCTCTTTGTCTTTCTCTCTCTTTGTCTTTCTCTCTCTTTGTCTCTCTCTCTCTTTGTCTGTCTGTCCTGGGAAGCTGTTCTGTATTCAAACTGTTCTGAGTCTATCAAGGGAACTACAGAATTCATCCAAATGACTCAATTCCAGTATCACGTGAGCATTGGTCTTTGCTGTGTTAAACCTGTGAAAAGGGTTTTGTCTAAAGGAAGCTTTGGTTTTGATTAGAACATCTTAGATATATTTGTTAAGGATGTACATTATTGTGGTTGTTTTGTTTTTGTTTGTAATTGATAAAAGTTATTGCTAATTTTCTTTCTGTACATGTTAACTATATTCCGAATTAAACTTTGTTAGAAGTTCCCTGGTGGGTCGTTTGAATCATACCTGAAGTGAAACATATCATGCTTATCCTAGCCAAATCCAAGATGCAAGAATTATGATCCAGGTGGGCTCCATGAACCACTTTGGAGTTTCTGACCTGAACCAGAACACCAGTCTTCTCCTTTCTATCTCCACACACTCGGATAGCAAAGCTTGAGAATTCTGGCTCTGAGAATTGACAAGTGTGAACCCACATCCTTGTGTTTCATGATAAAATGTCTGGTCTTCTTTTGTTTAAATGTTCACACCAAAGGCATGTTCCTCCTTATATCTTTCTCACTTGTATTCCAAAAGCCAAAGATCTCCTTGGCCTTTTGCCTGGCAAGTGGCTAGGTCAGCACTTTAGTCAGAGGGTTTGATCTTCCCAGGAACTGTGGGTCAATGCTGTTGGAAGACTGAGTAAAATATTCCTATTCTCCCTAAAAGGACATAATTTCAATTAATCTGTCATGACAATGATAGATTTTGTACAAGGACTAAGAAATCATGGTGACATACATTACCTGTGAGCATCTTAATAGGAAATTAATAGGATAACCCAGATAGTTTTTATTTGTTCATGGGATGTGGACATGGCTGGCTGGGACAGCATTTATTGCCCATCTTGAGGGCATTGCTGTGGATGTAATCACATATGGGCCAGACCAGGTAAGGATGACACATTTCCTTCTCGCAAAGATATTAGTGAACTAAGGTAAAGGCAAAACACCGCAGCTGCCGGAATCTAAAAACAGAAAATGCTGGAGGGACTAAGCAGGTCTGACAGCATCTGTAGAGAGAGAATAGAGCCAATGTTTCGAGTCGGCATACCCTTTCCTCATAGCTGAACCTGATTGTGTTTTACGACAATTGACAATCATTCGACTTTTAATTCCAGATTTTTGTTGAATTCAAATTACATCATCTGCGGTGGTGGGATTTGAACCCAGGTCCCCCAAAGCCTTACCCTGGGTCTCTGGATTACTAGTCCAGCGACAATACCACCATGCCACTGCCTCCTCCTAAAGTGTAAATTAAGCAATGAATTCGAACTGATTAAGACATCCAAAAAGGAGTTGTTCATTTTCTATATATATTTATTTGATTATACAGTGCATCAGGATCCCACCCGAGAAAGTGACTATCAACTGAATTTGGCAATACTTGTACTTGATGACACGTTACTTTAATTTCCCTAAATTTGTTAGGACATTGACTGGAAACTGAAAATTCTCCTGAGTAGTAAAATGTTCTGCTATTTTGAAGTGAGCTTTCAAAATCCAATGGAGAAAGGGTTTCTCGCTGCTTCCAGCGAGTGCAGGAGCGCAGCAAGTTTAATATCTTTGCGACTACTTCATTCAGAATTCATTGAACCATATGGCATTGCTGATATTTTATTGTGTTTTCATTTTCTTTATAATGGCTTTAAAATTTCCTTGACGTATATCAACAAATAGGGACACCGCATCTTGAAGATGGCGAGTACAGTCAGTTTTCAGCAATCTCATACCCTGAGGAGATAACAGAATTTAAATTTGCACATGAGTAGTTATGCTTCTAAATGGTCTAATTTAGACTGGCAGTCTCTGAAGGATTAAACAGTTTGAAACATTAAGCAAGTTGTCTGAGCTGATGAAATAGATGAATGAGGTCTGCAGCGTGTGTTGTCAGGACTTTCTTCCTCTCTGGTTCATTACTGTTGAGGTCAATTTAATTCTGCGACACTGCTCTAACATATTCATTTCTGGTCTTGCCTTTAAAGGGAGGAAGCTATGCGATCTACATACTTTGAAACACCAGATGACCTCTTGTCCTCATTCGGCCCTGTACGCGACTGCTCGAGGGATAACGGAGGCTGTACGAGAAATTATCGTTGCGTGACTGATCGAAAGGTTGACTCCACTGGATGCATGGTATGTTATAAAGCCTCATCAATACCATTGTAGGATGCATCTTACACAGAGCGTTGTGTCAGGGGGTGCAGAGCAGAGACAGCCTGAAAGCTACATGAATAAAAGGTAGCTTAACTCTTGGATAGAGTGCAAAAAATAATTCTTTGTGTAAAATACATTGAGAATGTTTCAACAAACTTGAATATTATCAAAAATGGGATGCAACCAATCCTCAAATCTGCCGATTCCTAGAGTGACCAATGATCTCAAGTGTCCAAGAGTCACTTGTTAGATTATTGTTGAGTGGTCCTTCCCAATGAATCAACCTTCTTGTCAGATCTTGATGTTATGCCCCCTTATCCCATCTTCTTTATTCAGCCAGTTTTTGGTTTTGTAATGTCCTAACTATGTTATCGGTTGTGAATTTTAACAGAAAAAGAAAAGACTTGGTTTGCACATGTAGATTCAAATAACCACAGAACAGGTTTTATTGAAGAGCTGCTCTCTGCTCTGCATTCAGAATACAAAACTGAAAGTAAAACAGATGCCTGAGTGCACACCCTAATGATGTTGCCATCAAATCATGTGATCAGCTTTCAATGCAACCTGCAACCCTTTTTAAACATATAACAGATTTTGCATTGCCTCACTGGGAAGCTAAGGATAATAACAGTGACTGTGCTGATTCATCCATTGATTGCAGACAAACTTGGTTCTCTGTTGTTTGGCTGTCAACCCTGTTAAATGAATGGAAATAGTAATTTGTTTAGCTTTTCATACACCGCTGTTGTTCCTTTCTCCAAAGGTGCTGACTGTTGTTTGGATATAGTTCTGTGGTGGCTACCATCTACTTTGGGGTTTAGGGGGCACAGTACAATGGGATGAGGTAACAGATCGTGTAATTGAAATGCAGAACAGGCTTGTGGTGGAGTAGGTATGGGTGTGGGGGAGAGCACTTAATTCCCTACTCCTGTTCCTATGTTTAGTCACCCCATAGCCATCTTTAAAATTCTTTCATGGGATGTGATAGTAATTGTTGCCTTCAAACTGAGTGCCTTGCCACTTCATATCAGAGGGTATTTAAGAGTCAACCACATTGCTGTGTGTCCAGAGTCATATGTAGACCAGACCTGGTAAGGATGGCAGATTTCTTTCCCTGAAGGGACCTGAGTGAACCTGATGGGTTTTTACAACAATGGATAATAGGTCATAGAGTCATAGAGGTTTACAGCATGGAAACAGGCCCTTCGGCCCAACTTGTCCATGCCGCCCTTTTTTTAAAAAACCCCTAAGCTAATCCCAATTGCCCGCATTGTCCAAGAGTCACAATGACTGAAGCGATAATGACTGGGAGCAGCACGGTGGCACAATGAATAGCACTGCTGCTTCACAGCGCCAGGGACCCAGGAACAATTCCCAGCTTGGGTCACTGTCCGTGGAGTTTGCACATTCTCCCCGTGTCTGCGTGGGTTTCCTCTGGGTGCTCCAATTTCCTCCCGCAGTCCAAAGATGTGCTGGTTCGGTGCATTGACCTGAACAGGCACCGGGACTGTGGCAACTAGGGGAATTTCACAGTAACTTCATTGCAGTGTTAATGTAAGCTTTACTTGTGACACTAATAAATACACTTTTAACTTTTTACAGCTAGTTTTGAATTCCTGCCATGATGTAATTTGAACCTCCATCACCAGAGCTTTAGCCTGCGCCTCTGGATAACTGGTCTAGTGACATTTGCACTACGCAACCATCTCCCCCAAACTATTATTCTGGTATTTGGGGCCATGAGTGTTGATCTTCTTCTACATCCTAGCTATGACAGTAACACTACATTCTGCACCCTCCATTCCTTCTTCCCTGTGTACTCTATGTACGGTATGCTTTGTCTGTACAGCGCACAAGAAACAATACTTTTCACAGTACACCAACACACATGACAATAAATCAAATCAAATCATGGCAGGAAATCAATGTAATCTGTTAATTTGTGGGTGAGCCACGGAATAAAGATGATAAAAAGGTGTTGAATTGATGATGCCTGATTGACTTAAGGAAGTGAATTTGCCACCGCTATCTGATCCGGCTAAAAAGTGACCCCACTCTAGTTTATGTGGTTAACTTCTTGTGACCCTTAGGCAATTTAGGCTGGTGATAAATACAGCCTTTCCTGTATCCTCCATTTCCCTCCAACAAATAAATAAAATTCTAATCGCAAAATGTGAGTAATAACAAAATGTTTAACCAGGAAGGGCTCACAGCTCATTCATACACAGTTTCCAGCAAGGATTACAGATTGGCAATTGATAAGGAGAATCAGGGCTGATTTTCCCTTTCCCGATCTCAGAAAGAAAGGCTTGCATTCATTTAGTGTTATGATCTCGGCAGAGACTAAATATGTGTTTATTTATTTAGAATCTGAAAAATCTTGGTATTTACTAAAAGAAGAAAATACAAGATTCACGGAGTCCAAAAGACATGCTGGTTAGGTGCATTGGCCTTGCTAAATTCTCCCTCAGTGTACCCGAACAAGTGCTGGAGTGTGACGACTGGGGGATTTTTACAGTAACTTAATTGCAATGTTAATATAAGCCTACTTGTGACACTAACAAATAAACTTTAAACTTTAAAATAATTTTCCACACCAAAATGACAGGAATGAATCGTAGTAAATACGCTCGATTTTAAATAGTCAGTTACATTAAATGTATTCAAGTATAATGAACACTGATAATTATACTTTAAACCAAGCTACTTAACTCAGATTTCCTTCTACGCTCATTTGACACACAGCCCAAAACTTAGGTGCGAAACCAAAAATTGAAAGATTAATTCCATGGTTTGATTACTGCTTTGGAGATTTCTATAAATGTTGAGATTTCTTGACCGATCGCTTACTTCAGCCAAGTTTCCCCTTCAAATCTCTTCCAACTGTTCTACAGTTGAAGGCTCTCCATTTGACATCTTAAGTGTAGCCACCTTGACTCAAAATGTTTCTAGTTCTAATATTCTTCAACTGTGGAGTTTTGCACCCAAGACGCTTGCTCGCTCGCTCTCTCCCTTGCTCTCTCTCTCTCACTTGCTCTCTCGCGCTCTCGCTCTCTCGCGCTCTCGCTCTCTCGCTCTCTTCCTCGCTCTTGCTCTCGCTCTCGCGCTCACGCTCTCGCTCTCTCACTCGCTCTCACTCACTCACTCTCACTCGCTCACTCTCACTCACTCACTCTCACTCGCTCTCTCTTCAGCTTGGCTACCCGGATAACTCACTCTTCAGAGTTCTTCAGTTAACAAAGGGTTTGTAATCTTCAAGCTAGCTTCTGCAATTTCAGCTGAATTCTGCTGTAAAGAGATGTTTCCTGTTTGGTGGCAAATTGTTCTTAACGCTAACTAAACCAACTAAACCAGTTCACAACAGAGGCACACCCACAAACTGCTCACCCCTATAATTAGCTTCCAGTTGTTCACTTTTCCTACTGTTTATCTCTCAGGCAAATTGGTCGTGTGAACATTTGCTGGAAGCCAGCTGCTTTTTACAAGAAAACTCCTTCCAGAGAAAGCTGGTCCTTAAAGGGATCATCACTAGAACATAAAACAATGGATCAGACGGTCTGTTTTCTGCTCTTAGTTGAGAGATAAATAGTGACCAGAACTTCAAGAGTCTCTTCTGCAAAATTGCGTTCATCTGCATGGGCAGATGGAGCATTGGTTTAGTGTCCCATCTAACAGATTATGGGCAGGATTTTACCGCTTAGCTCATCCTGAAACTGGAAAATGCTACCTGAGGTCAACGGACCTTCCCGTTGGCCGCCCCTCGCCCGTTCAGATTCCCCTGCTGGGTGGGGCGGTAGAATTCTGGCGTATGTCTGATCGTGCAGCTTTTCCTCAGGGCTGCAGTGGAGTTGAGAATTAGAGTATCTGTTCAAGTCTCTGGAGTTGATATAAATACAACTATCACTTTCAGAAATGAGAGTACCCATTGAGCGATTCCTGACTTCAAGATAAAGGGCCCTATTTTACCATTTTGATTCGAAGTGCTGGGCGGACTTGAAACTGGGAGTGTTTCAGATCTGACTTTTAGACCCGTTTTTAGGCACCCCCATACGCACTGTACCTGTAAAAATATCAGCGATTCCGAATCGCGCTGCAGAAACCTGTGGGCTGGGCATAACGCACCCAAAACCCTGTAGCTTCGATCGGCACCTCCAACTGCGCATGCGCAGAAAAAAAATGATTGACTGCTGCTCCCCTGCCACATCCCTCCAAGGCTGGCTAATGCCTCCCCCTGGCCCCCACAGATATTGCCCCAACCCCAACATTACTGACCCCCTTATCCCCCCCACCCCTCCCGACACCCAGACCAATCGCTGGCCCCTCCCCCCTTCCCTCCCACCGATCTCAGGCAGAGTGATCCCTACCTCCCCCTTTCCCCCACTGATCTCAGGCAGAGTGGCAGCAGACCCCCCTTCCCTTCCACTGATCTCAGGCAGAGTGGCAGTGGACCCCCCCCTTCCCCCCCACTGATCATAGGTAGAGTGGCCCCCCTCACCGATCTCAAGCAGAGAGCCATCGGACCCATCTTTCACCCCACCCCCTCCCACCCCCACCCCCACCCCACCACATCAACTTCAAGCAGAGAACCGTCGAATGCTCAGCACTTACCTCCTCACTAACTGGAGCACCCGAATCAGACTGATATGGAGATGTCTGTTTCACGCTGATTCTGGATGGGTGAACGCGGTGGTAAAGGGGGAAGTGCCAGTAAAGTTGGGTGTGTCGCCCATTAAATCAATTTAAATGCATGCAAATGGTCGTTGCACCCGTTTTGGGCGTGGTCCCGATTGTAGCTGTTTTGGGGCCTTGGTAAAGGGGGGACCGGCACAGAGGCGGGCACGGATTGTGCTACTCACCTCACGCCCAACTTTGCCAAGTTTTCACACCCGAAAACGGGTGCAACATAATGGTAGCATCAGGCCAAAAGTGTAGTATTATTATCCCCATAGAGATGGATAACTTAAAAAAAATTTCCAACAACCAATTGAAAAGATCATATAACAAAATTTCATGTTTTAATACTTCAACTGTAACAAACTAATTAAAAACAAGATTGACTAAACACAATTTTTGTGGGCAAATTACACTTTAAATTACAGAAAAGAACTTCCCTCCATTTAACTGTTCACATGTCCAAAAACCCCACTTTAGGATTGTACTTTACGCTGTCCCTTGAGTGGACATGGTCATTCTTCAGGAACCTGTCCAAAGTGATGCTTACCTTCCATGGGCATGTGTTCTTTTCCTTTTTCCCAGTTGGGCAATTTCTAATCCCAGAACTGACTTTCATGGTAAGGGATGAATTGCAAATTATTTCCTCTAGCCAAGCTAGGTGAATCTTCCAGTCATGTTTCACTAATCAGAAACATACTTTCTTTAATTTGCACGTAAACTACCACCAGCCTTTTGCACGGTGACCAAATGGATGAGCATCATCTCTGCCTTAGGTACAGGGCTGGCTATTTTTATCCTTCTGCTCTCTTTCTGAGGGACAGGGGTATCTTAATAAAATCCTGGAAGCCAATATTACATTGGCTTTCTCGGACCTGTTTCCCTCTCAAAGGCGATCTCCATGGCAATGTGTCACATGAGCATTGTATCTCAGTAAAATTGCAAATTAGCTTTCCTTTGGCCCTCCCAACTCCATTCTATCTTGAAATTAGACACTTTAAGGTATAACAATTTACAAAGCTTGACATTCTTAACACTATGACTTGGGGGCTTTCGCCTGGCCTTTTGCTCGCAGGGGTTACGCAGAGTCAGGATGTTTTGCCAGCTCACCACACTTGCCTCGAGCACCAAAAGCAGCATCTTCATTCTGACGGTGAAGTTGTGTGCTGGAGTCAGGCCCACCCCTCCTAGAAACAGTACAGAGGCAGTCACCCTCACACTCCATCGCACGCATGTACATGCACACACACACCTCCATTGGCTCCTTACATAGGAATCGTGTCATGAATAAAATAAAGTGCTGCATATATATTACAGGCCTCACTACAGGAAAAAATATCTCTCACCGATAAAAGTCAAGGCAATGTTCTAAATCCTTTTAAGTGCTCTATCCCTCAAAAAACAAACATTTGTATTTATAGCCCCAAATCAAAGATAGCTAATCACTTAATAACCTCCTGAGCGGTCAATCAAACTGTGAACCTACAACCCCTCACTGTGATAACGATAGGTTGTGGATGGAGACAAACAGTAACGATAATATATAATGATAACCTTGAGCATTATGTTCAAAAAACAATTTTGAAAGTGCAAGCATCATTGTTTTAACACAGAGAAGCAGCTGTTTTTTTCTCCAAAATGTAAAGGGCTGGTGATTTAAATAAAGTGACAGCTCAACAGTTCCACAGATCTTATCCACCTTTGGGCAGCATTCAGGTCTACTCTTAAAAATGGTAAGTCACGCACTGCGGGGAAACAGACAATCTCCGGTGAAAATGGAGGCGGGGGGGGGGAGAAATTTTCCCAATACACCGGCCGCGGGAATCACAGAAAACTTGGCAGTTTTAGAGGTCCATGGATCTCAGGTGGGGAACTCTAGCTTTGGGGTGCACGTGGCAGGAAAGTCACACCCGGGAACTGTTTAAAGTCAGCACTGAGTTAAAATGGTCCTACTGGGTTCAAGTGTGAATCGTGTGCATTCCCCTTTCCCCTACTTGCCAAACTACGATCTATCTGAAATTGGGGTGAGGCTTTTAGATCCAGGATCATGGCACTACTTTGGAAAAGATGTAGAATTTCCATGCAGCTCTGTAACTTGGGGCCTAATAAAATAACCACCATTAGCACAGCTGCCATGGTCAGTGTTAACAGTTGTGAATATCTTGCAACTTCTTCCTAGTAAGATAACCTGGCCCCACATTAACAACTAAGTCACCCAGGCTTGTTGTCGGGCAGAATTTGGAACAGCTCACATGACCACCTTCATTCCTCCATTTTAGCTTCTGTTAAAAAGTCTCTCCTGAAGCACAACAATCTTAAAAACTTCATCTTTGTAACAATAGGCCCCGCTCTTGTTAGCGCACATCAAAATGACATGACAATTCTTGTTACAAAATCGGGAATATAAGTGATATCTTCAACAAATCTTCCCTTATTGCACTGTTGAAAACAGAGACCTATAGACCAGTGAGCCTAATGTCAGTACTGGGGAAGTTGCTGGAGTCCATTATCAAGGATTTCATAGCTCAGCATTTGGAAGGCAGTGGTATAATCAGACAAAGTCAGCATGGATTTACAAAAGGGAAATCATGCTTGAAAAATCTATTGAAATTCTTTGAGGATGTAACTAGTAGAGTTGACTGAGGAGAACCAGTGGATGCGTTTTTTTAGACTTTCAGAAGGCTTTCGACAAGGTCTCACATAACAGACTACTATGTAAAGTTAAAGCACATGGGATTGCAGGTAATGTCTTGAGATGGAGAGAAAGTTGGTTAGCAAATAGGAAGCAAAGAATTGGCATAAATGGGTCTTTTTCTGATTGGCAGTCAGTGACTAGTGGGGTTGCGCAGGGATCTGTGCTAGGACCCCAACTGTTCACATTATATATCAATGATTTGGAAGAAGGAACTGAATGTATTATCTCCAAATTTGCAGATGATACAAAGTTGGCTGAATGTGAGGAGGATGCAGAGATGCTTCAGCATGATTTGGGACAGGCTGAGTGTGTGGGCATATGCATGGCAGATGCAGCATAATGTGGATAAATGTGAGGTTACTCACTTTGGTAGCAATAATAGGAAGGCAGATTATTACTCGAATGGGTGTAAATTGAGAAAGGAGGATACTCAACAAGACCTTGGTGTTCTAGCCACTGAAAGTAAGCGCACAGGTACAGCAGGCAGTAAAGAAGGCAAATGACATTTTGGCCTTCATAGCGAGAGGATTTGAATGTAGAGATAGGGATGTTTTGCTGCAATTATACAGGGCATTGGTAAGGCCACACCTGGAGTATTATGTGCAGTTTTGTTGTCCTTATCTGAGGAAGGATGTCCTTGGTATCAAGGGAATACAGCAAAGGTTTATCAGGCTGATTCCTGGAATGGCAGGTCTGTCATATGAGGAGAGACTAAGTCTGTTAGGATTACATTCACTGGAGTTTAGAAGAGTGAGAGGGGATCTCATAGAAACTTATACATTTCTAACAGGGTTAGACGGTAGATTCAGAAAGAATGTTCCCGATGATGGGGGAGTCCAGAACCAGGGGTCATAGTGGAGGATAAAGCGTAAACCTTTTAGAACTGAAGTGAGGAGAAATTTCTTCAGCCAGAGAGTGGTGAATGTGTGGAATTCACTACCACAGAAAGTAGTTGAGGCCAAAATATTGTGTGATTTCAAGAAGAAATTAGATATAGCTCTTGGGGCTAAAAGGATCAAGGGATATGGGGAGAAGGGGAGGATCAGGATATTGAATTTAGAGCTGGCTCTATAGGCTGAATGGCCTATTCCTGCTTCTGGTTTTTATGCCGGATGATTTCCTATTGTTCTACAATTCGACTAGAAATATCCTCCTGTTGTTTCTGATATTGTAAATTCACTGTGAGCAGATGGTGCCTTCAGCCCTTTGTATTAATTTGAATGTTGCACTAACACCAGTATAGTCAGGTCAGAAAAGCAGGTATCAATAATTTTTAAAAAGTGGACCTTTGACTGTTACCAAGAGTAGACTTATGGAAGGATTGATATTCTGGTCAGTCCCTTTATCATTGTGAACAAGAGTTAGCTGTCAAATTTCGGCATTGTTAGAGGGAAAAGTGGACAGTTGCATTTTTGTATTGAGGGCCTTTTGGGACTCACTAATGAAGAAAAATCATCCTGCTCAGAATTACATTACTGAATGTCAAAGTGTGTCATATCAAAGATAAGGTTTGGTGCATTGAAATTATCCTTGCCTGTGGTTCTTCTGGAGGTAAGATCAATGTTCTTCATGTTGTTATTTAAATGTCAGCTATGTACTGTGGAGCTCGATATAGCATTAGGGGAATTTTCCTGGAGGGAGACGGGATTTGCACGAGGAAATGTGAAGAACCGAGCATATGCCACTAATAATTAACTCAAGTTAGTTTCTGAATCTGTTTGTTAGGTATAGTTCTATATCTGTTCAGGAGTTAGGTACAGTGGGAACACATCCCAAGTTACGTGATTTTCTGGCCCCTCTCCACCCCTCGCCCTGTGGCTTGTTTTCCAGCAACTGAGGTGGTTCTCCATTAGCCTCCAGTGGGATCTTCTGGTCCCGCCGACAGCCACGCCATTTTCTGTGGCTTGGACATCTCACCAATGGGGATCCCATCATGGGGGGTGGAGTGGGGGGGTTGCCATTGACAGGACTGGAAGATCCTGCCAGCAGGAAGGGCCGGAAAATCCTTCCCTTATGTTTTCGGATCAATTCCATGGAATTTGATCCAACCCCGTTGGATATGTATCTGCATGACATAATCTGATGGATGTGAGGCTTTGTATATCAACTTCTCGTTAATTCAATATCAAACAAATGAGATCTATGATTGGAGTGAGAAAAAGCAGCCTTGGAACATAATAGTCTCAATTAAGCATTCACACTCACTTAAAGCCAACTACGCCTGTGCCAATTAAAGTGATCCCAGTGCAATTCCTAGTGTAATTACTGAAAGGGACAGAGAGATGCTTTGATGGCTGGAACAGTGACATTACCGTGTCTCTCTGTGCTTCCCTTGAATAAGTTAAAATGCTTCAGATTTCTCTAGTTCAACAGGGACCTGAACCTTGGATGAATCTGTACTATTGCAGTAATGTGATAACAGCTGAGTTCCTTTCAAGATACCCTCCTTAGATTTGTCACAAATGTGGAAAACAATCTTTAATAGATGTTCAGTCCTTCTGTTGGATCTAGCCTTTCAAATTCTATGCTTACATAAATGTTATGCACAATGCTGCCAGTTTCTATAGAGCAGCTGCACTGTCTTGAATTCTCAATGAGATTATACTTGCAGGCAAGGAATTTGGAAATCACCAATTACAACACTCATCTATTCTAGTGTTGATGACAACTTGCATTTATGTAGCATCTTTAACATAGTAAAATGTCCCAAAGTGCTTAAATTATAATTAAATTAGATTACCCTCAGCTACCTCTGTTGCATTTGACTTATTTATTTTAACTTCTTTGAAATGCTTTCTTCATAGGCTTATCTCTCTCAGGTGCCCCCTTCTCAGTTTATTTTTTCCTCATATCCTCTTTGCAATCTTTTTTCTCTCAGGTACTCTCATTTCAAGAATTTGAAGTAAAAGTTTAAAGTTTAAGTTTATTTATCAGTGTCACAAGTAGGCTTACATTAACATTGCAATGAAGTTACTGTGAAAATCCCTGAGTTGCCACACTCTGGCGCCTGTTCAGGTACACTGAGGGACAGTTTAGCATGGTCAATGACAATACCCAACATGTCTTCCGGACTGTGGGAGGAAACCGGAGCACCCGGAGGAAACCTACGTAGACACGGAGAATGTGCAGACTCTGCACAGACAGTGACCCAAGCCAGGAATCTGGGTCCCTGATGCTGTGAGGCAGCAATGCTAACCACTGTGCCACCAAAAATGCAACAGAGGTCACTGATAGAGTAATCTCATTCCAATATTTATTTTTGCTTCACTCTTTCTCACTTGTACCTTTCAAATCTTATCTTAGTGCAGGTGCTTCCTTTTGAATTTTGCTTGGTTCCTTCCATTTTAAGATAGATATCTGGGTTGCAATTAATCAATCTTTCAGCCCTTTAAAATTATCTCCCACAAACAATTTGATACAGTGGAGTTCGCCAGCAACAGATTTTTGCATGTAATTTGTTGTTTTGCTTTCGTACTGCCAACAACTATCAAAGAGTTTGTCCCTTAGTCTGTCCCTGAGCAATGCATGCTTCATGGGGAGGGATTTTTCTCCCACTCCGTGGCGTGTTTCATGGCGACAGGAGTGGCGCGCGTTCGCTGGTGGTGGCATCTTATGGTCCCGCCATTGTCAACAGGGTTTCCCGTTGAATGCACCCCTCACCACACGGAAACCCATGGAGGGTGTGCGCCATCAGTAACAAGATTTAGTTGTTCTTTTCCCTTTTCCTGCACAATGCATGCAGTTTTTTTTGTTCATGAGATGTAGTCATCACTGGCAAGATGGACATTTATTGCCCAATCCGAATTGCCCTTGAGGCGGTAACTTTGAGCCACTTTCCTGAACTGTTGCAGTTCATGTGGGGCAGGTACACCCACAGTGCAGTTAGGAAGAGAGTTCAAGGATATTGACCTAGCAACCATGGAGGAATGGTGACATGGTTCCAAGTCAGGATGGTGTGTTGCTTGGAGTGGTACTTGCAGGTGGTAGTCTTCCCATGTGTCAGCTGGCCTTGTCCTTCTAGGGGGTAGAGGTTGAAGGTTTGGAAGGAGGCTTGGTGACTTGCTGAAGTGCACCTTTTGGATTGTACACACTGCTACCATTGCCTCAGTAGTGGAGGAAGTGAATGTGAAGGTGATGGATGGAGTGTCAATTAAGCAAGCTACTTTTTCCTGGATGGTGCTGAGCTTCTTGAGTGTTGTTGGAGTCACACTCAGCCAGGCGCATGGACAGTGTTCCATTACACTCTTGACTCATGCCATGTAAATGGTGGATAGGCCTAGGGGATTCAGGAGGTGAGTTACTCACTACAGATTCCCAGCTTCTGACCTGCTCTTGTAGCCAAAGTATTTATATGGCTCATCCAGTTCAGTTTCTGGTCAATGGTAATACCCCAGGATGTTGATGGTGAATGATTGAGTGATGGCAATGTCTTTGACTGTCAATGGGAGATGGTTGGATTCTCTCTTCATTGCCTGTCACTTGTGTGGCACAAATTTCACTTGCCTCTTACCAGCCCAAGCCTGAATGTTGTCCATGTCTTGCTGCATATGGACACAGGGGCAGAAATCCCACATCCCCAAGCTGCTGGCCAAGCTGAGGCTGGTAGCTATTTATTGCTTGAGAATGAGGTGGTGGCTACTGCCAATAATACACCCACCTGAGGCTTAGAGATACCAACGGATCCATACCACAGATGAGTGATGGCAGGAGGGTCATGGGGTAAGAGGCAGGACTGTGACTCTGTTCCAAATAGCAGCAAAGGAAGAGAACCTTGAGTGGCAATTAGAATTCTCACAGTCTCAACCTGTTTCATACCTGAAGGTGTTATGCTTCAGGTCAGAAACTCCAAAGTGTTCTATGGAGCCCGCCTGGATCATAGGCTTTGCATCTTGAGTTTGGCTAGGATAAGCATGCAATATTTCACTTCAGGTATGATTCAAGTGATCCACTGGAGAGCTTTTATCAAACTAAGTTTATTTAAGAATATAGTTAACATGTATAGTAAGAAAATTAGCAGTAACTTTCAGCAATTACAGACAAGAAACAAACAATCATGATAATGTATAACCCTTAACCAAGATATCTACAATGTTCCAATCAAACCAATCCCATAGACGAAAGACCCTTTTCACAGGTTTAACACAGCACAGACTAATGCTCAAGTGATACTGGAAATGAGTCGTTTGGTTGTAGAATGGAAATGCTCAGTCTTAATACACTCAGAACAGGTTGAAGTCAGAACAGCTTCCCAGAACATCAGTGACTTTAGGCAAACTACAAACAGCAGATTTGTTTCCTTCAGGAAGGCAAAATCTTGCTTTAAGATCACCAGCAGAATTTCCAAATAAAACAGGGGGACAGTGACTGCAGTTCAGCTGGATGTCCCTGTTAAAATCAGAACTGAAAATGAAACCTTAAACTCACTGGGGAAAAAACTGTCCAAAAACACATGACTATCCTCCTAACAATGCAGGATCATAAAACTAATCCCAGAATAAACACAAATAACCCCATTTAGACCACTTAAGTAGCAATAAAAGGACTCATTGCAATCAGCCTGGCAACAGAATGACATCAGCTAAGGCTGTGAGCTGAAAAACACTGACTGTGCGAGCTGCAGAGATCATGATTTAAAACAACATCTCTTAAAGGTACATTAACTTTACATAGCAAGGTGGCACAGTGGTTAGCACTGCTGCCTCACAGCTTCAGGGACGTTGGTTCAATTCCTGGCTTGGGTCACTGCCTCCCCGTGTCTGCGTGCGTTTCCTCCGGGTGCTCTGGTTTCCTTTCTCAGATGTGGAGATGCCGGCGTTGGACTGGGGTAAGCACAGTAAGAAGTCTCACAACACCAGGTTAAAGTCCAACAGGTTTATTTGGCAGCACTAGCTTTCGGAGCCTCAAGCTCCTTGAAAACTCACCTGACGAAGGAGCTTGAGGCTCCGAAAGCTCGTTGTGCGGGTTAGGTTGATTGGTCATGCTGAATTGCCCCTTAGTGTCCAGGAATGCGTAGGTTAGAGAGGGGTTAGCAGGATTAATATGTGGAGTTACGGGGATAGGCACTGGGTGGGATCACTGTCGGTGCAGAGTCGATGGGCCAAATGGCCTCCTTCTGTACTGTAGGGATTCTATGTTTCTATGAAAGGTGAAGCTGTGGGTTAGTCTTGAGATGATACAAAATCTGCATCTATAAATCTCTACTGTTGTCTTTTCACTGCACTAATTTGGTTGGGACCTAGTTGGAGCTTGTGAGACTGTGTAGGTAGAGGGAAATACTGAGACTGACACTTCACAGTTCAAACAACAAATTCATATTATAGATTTCCTGATGCCAGTGTTCAAAGATTCCAGGACGCACTGTGAAAAGCCAAGTGTAATTGTTAAAGAATACTTTCTGGACTCTCAATGTTCTCTTGATTGATGGGACTCTGTACTTAATTGACCACTGCTCCCATAGTCCAGTGAAGTCAAAATTGGTTTTGCCTTCGATTGTGACTCTAAAGTACCTAAGTTGAAAAATAAAATTCCGTAGACATAAATTGGCACAATGGTTGCTGGAATAGGATAGGATTTAATTGTACCAGGCAACAAAAACAATTGCCCCAAGGCGTTGCACAATATTCAATCAATGTGGTCTCACATGTAAGCGAATTGCTGGAGAGTGCAGACCAGAAGGGTAATTCTGTGGAAGGGAAGTTTCAAGAGAGTTTGTTTGAGAAATAATACCCTTGCATTCAGCCAGATAGAATCATCAGAAAATTGAGGACAAATTGCAGGATTTTACAATTTGTACGTTGGGAGGGTAAGCAGTTTTTGGAGTTCTTGACTCCAGCTGAATGATTTGATATGAGCCCCACCGGCTCCCGTGGTCTTTGCTTTCAGGGAGCACTGACAGATGAATGGCGGTCAGAGATTCCTTCTGACAAAAAGATGCATTGTGTTCCTATGGATTGCTTGCAACCTATTAAGAGGAGCTGATGGTACAAGATTAGCTGTCTAAAATCAAAACTTGCTGAGCTGTGATTGATTGTGTTAATGGTGGAAAGTCTTTGAAAGATTGGGAGTCCACACGTGCCTTTCTGTGGTGTGCATATTGATCCGTTGTTTCACAAAGAAGGCATCAGGTCTTTTATGTTTGCTGACAACAAAGGACAGTACAGCGCAGGAATAGGCCCTTTGGCCCACCAAGTCTGTGCTGACACAGATGCCTCTCTCATCTAATATTTTCTTGCCTTTACATGGTCCATATCCCTCTATTCCCTGCCATCGATCCAAATGCCTCCTGAACGTTGTTATAGAATAGGGCAGCACGGTGATGCAGTGGTTAGCATTGCTGCCTCACAGCACCAGGGACTAAGGTTTGATTCCAGCCTCGGTCACTGTCTGTGTGGAGTTTGCACGCTCCCCCTCTGTCTGTGTGGGTTTCCTCCAGGTGCTCTGATTTCCTCCCGCAGTCCAAAGATGTGCGGGTTAGGTTGATTGGTCATGCTAAATTGACCCTAGTGTCAGGGGGATTAGCAGAATAAATGTGTGGGGTTACGGTAATAGGGCCTGGGTGGGATTGTGGTCGGTGAGGCTTGATGGGCCGAATGGCCTCCTTCTGCACTCTAGGGATTCTATGATTAGCTTCCACCACCTCCTCCGGCAGCGCGTTCCAGGCATTCACCACTCTGTGTAAAAAAACTTGCTCCTTACATCTCTTTTAAACTTTCCCCCTCTCACTCAACCTATGCCCTGAGTAATTAACCCTTCGACACTGGGGAAAAAACTTTGACTATCTACTCTATCCAAGCCTGTCATAATCTTGTAAACCTCTATCAGGCCCCTCCTCATCCTCCAATGCTCCAATAAAAACAACCCAAGTTTGTTCAACCAATCTTCAAAGTCCATATCCTCCAAATCAGGCAACATCCTGGTAAATCTCTTCTGCACCCTTTCCATACATCAGCATCTTTCTGGCAGTGTGGCGACCAGAATTGTGCACAGTACTCCAAATACAACCAAAGTGTTATACAGCTGCAACATGATTTTCCAATTCCTATACTCAACACCCCAACCGATGAAGGCCCGCATGCCATACGCCTTCTTGACCACCTTGTCCACCTGAGTTGCCATCTTCAGGACACTGGATCTGCACGCCAAATTCCTCTGTTTGCTAATATTTCTAAGGGCTTTACCATTTACTGCATACTTTCCTTCTGCAGTAGGCCTTCCAAATTGTATCACCTCACATTTGTCCGGGTTAAGTTCCATCTGCCATCTTTCAGCCCAGGTCTCCAGCTGATTTATATCCTGTTGTATCCTCTGACAATCCTCACTATCCGCTACTCCCTCAATTTTTGTATCATCTGCAAATTTACTGATCAGACCACCTACATTTTCCTCCTATATTACAAACACCAGAGGCCCTAGCACTGATCCTCGTGGAGTATTGCTTGTCCAGTTAAAAAAGTACCCTTCCACTGCTACTCTGTTTTCTATGCCCAAGCCAGTTTTGTATCCATTTTACCAGCTCCACCTTGGATTCCATATGACTTCACCATCTGTATCAGCCCGCCATGAGGAATCTTATCGAAGGCTTTACTAAAGTCCATATATACAACATCCACTGCCCTGCCCTGGTCAATTTTTCTTATCACTTCCTCAAAGAACTCAAGTGAGAATTTCTGTGGAAAGCACCTTGCAAAGTCTTCATTTGCATTTTGCTGCAGCACTTGTAATTGCAGGATTAATGCTATTAATTATTTATTAGAATTATTTAATCAGCAAGAGGGTACTTGGTCCATTGTATCTGCGTTGACTGTAAAAATGAGCTACCTAGCCTAATCCCACTTTTCAGCATTTGGTCCATAGTCCTGCAGGTTTTAAATAAGTTGTAGGTTTCCACCTCTGCTACCCTTTTAGGCAGTGAGTTCAAGACCCACACAACCCTCTTGGAAAAAAATGTTTCCACATCTCCCTTCTAACCTTTCTACCAATCACTTTAAATTGAAGTCCATTAGCCACTGGAAAGTCACCAGGATATAGCCTGGGCTGCAGCGTTTCAGCTATGAAGAGAGGCTGGCTAGGCTGGGGTTGTTTTCTTTAGACAGAAAAGGATGAGGAGGGAACCTGATCGAGGTGTCCAAAATTATGAGGGACATAGCTGGGTGGATAGGAAGGAACTTTTCCCCTTAGTAGAAGGGTTAACAAACATGGGGCATAGATTTAAGATAAGGGGCAGGAGATTTAGAGGGGATTTGAGGAAAAGCTTTTTCATCCTGAGGGTGGTGAGAATCTGGAATTCACTGCCTGAAATGGTGGTAGCAGTGGGAACTCTCACGACATTTAAAAAACATTTAGCTGAGCACTTGAAATGCCATAGCACACAAGGCTATTGACTTGAGTGCTAGAAAATGGGATTAGAATGGAGAGGTGCTTAATGACTGTCACAGATACGATGGTGTGGCCAAAGGGCATCTTTTTGTGCTGTAAAACTCAATGACTCTCTGACATTGACTTCTCTGTTAAAGTCAAAAGGAGTAAGAAGTTTAACAACACCAGGTTAAAGTCCAACAGGTTTATTTGGGAGCAAAAGCCACAAGCTTTCGGAGCCTTAAGCTCCTTCTTCAGGTGAGTGGGAATTCTGTTCACAAACAGGGCATATAAAGACACAAACTCAATTTACAGAAGTAAGAAAGGCTCCGAAAGCTTGTGGCTTTTGCTACCAAATAAACCTGTTGGACTTTAACCTGGTGTTGTTAAACTTCTTACTGTGTTTACCCCAGTCCAACGCCGGCATCTCCACATAAAGTCAAAAGGCCCATCTTACCCATTCTTTCCTGGTCCCTCACAATGTACAATTAAGTCAAATCTCCCCTCAGCCTCCTCTGTTCCAAGGAGAAGAATCTTAACCTATCCAATCTTTCTCCATAGCTGCAATTTTGTTGTACTGGCAACATCCTTGTAAATCTCTTCTGTACCCTCTCTAACACAGTTGCATGCTTTCTGTGATGAGATGACCAGAACTGAGCACATTACTCAAGTTGTGCCTAACTAATGTTTTAAATAGCTCCAGTATAACCTTCCTGCTCTTCTATTTTGTGCCTCAGCTAATAAATGGAGGCGATGGCCTAGTGGTCAGAAACTCAGCCAATGTTCTGGGGACGCAGGTTCGAATCCTGCCACGGCAGATGGTGGATTTTGAGTTCAATAAAAAATCTGGAATTAAGAATCTATTGATGACCATGAAACCATTGTCAATTGTCGGAAAAACCCATCTGGTTCACTAATGTCCTTCAGGGGAAGAAATCTGCCGCCTTTACCTGGTCTGGCCTACAGGTGACTCCAGAACCACAGCAATGTGGTTGACTCTCAACTGTCTTCCAAGGGCAACAAGGGATGGGCAATAAATGCTGGCCAGCCAGCAACATCCATGTCCCATGAATGAATAAAAAAAATTCAATAGGCCTTTCTTAGTCACCTTATCAACCTGTCCTGCTATCTTTAGGGATCTGTGGACGTTCACTCCCTCACTTCCTGTACATCTCACAGTACCTTTCTATGTATTGTGTAATCCCTTGCCTTGTTTGATTTCCCCAAATGGATCACCTCACAATCCTCTGGGTTGAATTCCATTTACCCCTTTTCTGCCCATGTGACCAGTCCATTGATACCTCCCTGTCGTCTACAGCTTCCTCCTCGCTGTCAACCATGCGGCCAATTTTTGTGTTGTTCACCAACTTCTTAATGATTCCCTCTACGTTTACATCCAAATCATTGCTGTATACCACAAAAGGCAAGGGACCTAGCACTGAGCCCTGTGGAGCTCCACTGGAAACAGTCTTCCAGTCACAAAAAACATCCAATAACAATTTTGTATCCATCTTGCAACATTTCCCTGGATCCCATGGGCTTTTATGTTTTTGATCAGTTTACCATGTAGGACCTCGTCAAAAGCCTTGCTAAAACTTACACAGACCATATAATCTGCACTACTCTCATCAACCCCCCTTGTTACTTCCTCAAAAACCTCAATCAAATGAGTCGAGCACGAGTTTCTCTGACAAGTACATGCAGACTTCTGTTGATTAACCTGTGCTTTTCTCTGTGACAACTTATCCTGTCCCTCAGAATTGAATCCAATAATTTGCCCAACACTGCGGTCAGACAGACTGGCCTGTAATTATTCGGTCTTATCACGTGCATCCTTTTAGACAAAGGTACATGAGCAGACCTCCAATCCTCCAACCTGTATCGAATAACGATTGGAAAACGATGGTCAGATCCTCTGCCATTTCCTCCCTGGCTTCTTTTTACAGTCTGGGGTACATTTCATCCAGCCCTGGTGATTCAACCACTTTCTATGATGCTAATTCCCTTCATATTTCCGCTCTATGTTTACCACATCCAATACTTCACAGTCCTCCTCCTTAGCTACTATGTCTGCATTGTCCCCACTATTAGATTTACATGAATATTTTCAGAGGAGAGTGTCAGGAAGTTGTTATTTAATGTATTCAAAATTGCAACGCACTTTGTCCATATCACTGGGTCCATATTCATACACTGTATGAATTGTTAAATCCTTTATTGACGTTAAAAATTGCATCAGACCCGATTTTGATGACAAAATATTTAGCCCCTTGGTATTATGATTGCTTCCTTGTATTCCTCACATCCTCCTTTCCAATCCCACTTCAGTCAATGTACATTCTTGGAAAAAACACCCGTAAGTCATTTCAAAAAACACTTTCCAACCCCAATCTGCTAAGCCTTTGGTCCTCCATTCGCGACACTTCTTACAGCTGCCTGTCTGCTCAACCACACCCTCAAGTCTGCATTTGATGCCCTTTTCCCTTTTAAAACCTACATGCTCTCCTGGCTTGATTGTTCCCCTTGGTGCCACTTTCATGTTTGCTCACCTGCATCCATGTGGCACAGTTTGAAAGTTTATGGCGCCAAGGGGTCTAGCCACTGATTGGAAGACCTGTTGGGACCACATCTATCAGAATTACTCACAAAGAACAAAGAAATTTACAGCAAAGGAACAGGCCCTTCAGCCTTCCAAGCCTGCACCAACCATGCTGCCCGACTTAACGAAAACCCCTTACCCCTCTGGGGACCATATCCCTCTATCCCCATCCTATTCATGTATTTGTCAAGATGCCCCTTAAAAGTCACTATCGTATCTGTTTCCACTACCGCCCCCGGCAACGAGTTCCAGACACCCACCACTCTCTGTGTAAAAAGATCTGCCTCGTACATCTCCTTTAAACTTTGCCCCTCGCACCTTAAACCTATGCCCCCTAGTAATGGACTCTTCCACCCTGGGAAAAAGCTTCTGACTATCCACTCTGTCCATGCCTCTCATAATCTTGTAGACTTCTATCAGGTGGCCCCTCAACCTCCGTCATTCCAGTGAGAACAAACCAAGTTTCTCCAATCTCTCCTCATAGCTAATGCCCTCCATACCAGGCAATATCCTGGTAAATCTTTTCGGTACCCTCTCCAAAGCCTCCACATCTTTCTGGTAGTGTGGTGACTAGAATTGAACACTATATTCCAAGTGTGGCCTAATTAATGTTCTATAAAGCTGCAACGTGACTTGCCAATTTTTAAACTCAATGCCCCGGCCGATGAGGGCAAGCATGCCGTATGCCTTCTTGACTACCTTCTCCACCTGCGTTGCCACTTTCAGTGACCTGTGTACCTGTACACCCAGATCCCTTTGACTATCAATACTCTTAAGGGTTCTGCCAATTACTGTACATTTCCGATCTGTATTAGACCTTCCAAAATGCATTACCTCACATTTGTCCGGAAGGCAGCGCTTAGCTTCCCTCTGAGTCCATCCTGTTCATGAGAACCACATCTTAATCTCTTGTCCAATTCCCTTTAAACTGCTAACTGTCCAACTTTCTTTTGTAACCCTCATGCCAACTGATATTGTAAACTTTGGAAAAGGAGTAAGCCATTTGGCCCCAGAAGCCTTCTCTGCCATTCAGTGGGCTTGTGCTTCATCTGGCTTCCTCCCTCTACCTCTTCCTGTCATTATCATCCACTCCTCAAAAACAAATGAGAACTTCTTATCGTTGCAAATAACTACCAATTTTCAGCCTCCTAAATGCGCTTTCACTTCCAAACTGCCTCAGGAAGAGGAAGAAAGCAAATCTGTTGGCATTTACATGACTGAGAATCTTCTAAAGTGACAGGAGGGATGAGTGAACAAGTACATTCGGCCTTGCATCTTCAGGTTATACTGCGAATTCATCATGGGAGGCAGAGTAGCAGATAGTTAGTTTTCAATTTGAATGGCAGGAAATTTGGCAAGCCACGAACAAACAAAGCTTCTTGCATCTAAAGTAAGTTCTATAAAGTAGTAGGTAAATAATTCTTTACTTCAGCAGTGATGAATTACTGGTTAGGAACAAAACCCTCAGATGATACTCAATCTCTCAGTTTGAACTTCCTTTTCTTTTTATCCATCTGTGAGATGTGGGCGTTGCTGGCTCGTCCAGCACTCATTGCCCATCCCCAGTTGTCCTTGAGAAGGTAGTGGTGAGCTGCCTTCTTGAATCGCTGCAGTCCCTCTTGGGTAAAATGCTGCTTCGTATTCTTGGCACAGTGTACCGCCAAAAATCATTAAAATCTGGGAATCTCAAGAGGCCGGAACTGGAAGTATCTTGGAGAGTTGTGAGGCTGCGGGCAATTACACAGATAGAGATGAGGTTACGGAGGGATTTGAAAAGAAGGGGATTTTTTAAATGGTTGCTTGACCAGAGGTTTCATCTCTGTACAGCAGCAAACAGAGATGGTGGGGGGAAACAAATGATCATAACATGCTGTAGACCAGACAGAATTTGTGCAGAGAGAAACAGAGCAAACATTTCAGGCTAATGATCTTTGTCAGAACGGGAAAATGTTACAGAAATAACAAGTTTAAGCGAGCACAGACATAGGGAATGGATAAAGGTCCTGTAATGCTCCCAGCAGCTGACACCTTGCTTTGTATTCTTATTGAATCCGCTGTATCATTTAAGAATCACTATTTCAATGGATTGCATCACTACAAACAGTTCAGTGCAAGCATTTGAAAAGGACAAAACAGAGAAATTGAGCAGTCAACAGCTATATCTTCTCCACTGAGCCGCACAGAATACAGGTAATAATTAATGATAATGTCACGATGCGAGCCCACACTAAAAAACACAAATGCTTTTGGTGAATTGATCATAAAAGGATTGCAGAATGTTGGGGCAAGTATCTAGGGTCAGAAACAGAGAGACTCTTCCCTTACAGGTAACAGAATCACAGAATACTACAGTGCAGAAGAAGCCCTTTGGCCCATCGAGTCTGCACCCACGCATGAAAGGCCTTGATCTGCCCACCTAATCCCACTTGCCAGCACTTGGCCCATAGCCTTGAATGTTATGACGTGCCAAGTACTCATCTAGGTACTTTTTAAAGGATGTGAGGCATCCCGCCTCCACCACCCTCCCAGGCAGCGCATTCCAGACTGTCACCACCCTCTGAGTAAAAAAGTTTTTTCTCAAATCCCCCCTAAACCTCCCACCCCTCACTTTTAACTTGTGTTCCCTCATAACTCACCCTTCAATTAAGTGTAACGGCTGCTCCCTATCCACCCTGTCCATGCCACTCATAATCTTGAACATCTCAATCAGGTCACCCCCTCAGTCTTCTCTGCTCCAGAGAAAACAACCCAAGCCTATCCAACCTCTCTTTATAACTTAAATGTTTCATCCCAGGCAACATCCTGGTGAATCTCCTCTGCAGCCCCTTCAGTGTGTTCATGTCCTTCCTATAATGTGGCGACCAGAACTGCACACAGTTGTCCAGCTGTGGCCTCACCATCCACAATTTTCGATCAATTAGCTATTTTGGGTTGGCACACCGTAGTTGGTGGAGTGCCACAGGGATCAGTGCTGGGCTGCAAATATCTGCAATCTATATTAATGACGTGGATAAAGGGGTGGAATGGTGGCACAGTCATTAGCACTGCCGCCTCACAGCGCCAGGGACCCAGGTTCGATTGCCGGCTTGGATCACTGTCTGTGTAGAGTTTGCACATTATCCCCATGTTTGTGTGGGTTTCCTCCGGTTGCTCCGGTTTCCTCCCACAGTCCAAAGATCATGGAATCCATAGAATCCCTCCAGTGCAGTAGGAGGCCATTCGGCCCATCTAGTCTGCACCGACCACAATCCCACCCAGGCCCTATCCCCATAACCCCATGCATTTATCCAACCTAGTCCCCCTGATACTAAGGGGCAATTTAACATGGCCAATCCACCTAACCTGCACATCTTTGGTCTGTGGGAGGAAACTGGAGCACCCGGAGGAAATCCACGGTTTGTGTGTTAGGTGCATTGGCCATGTAAGTTACCCCCTAAATTAAGGGGCCTAGCTAGGGTAAATGCATGGGGTTATGGGGATAGGGCCTGGGTGGGATTGTGGTTGGTGCAGACTCGATGGGCCAAGTGGCCTCCTTCTGCACTGTAGGATTCTATGA